>NC_140174.1:10159123-10161623 GCF_963971535.1 Notolepis coatsorum
TGCTGAAGCAGTAATGACTGTATCGTCTATTAAGATGTGTGCTTAATGCTAATACATCTGGCAATGATAAGTACAGATATAGATATAGTATTTATAGACATGTAGAGATTATATGCAGGTATGTACAGACAGATGTATATATATATATATATATATATATATATATATATATATATATATATATATATATATATATATATATATATATATATATATATATCCACATCTGTCTTTACATACCTGCATATAATCAGAAAATATTAAGAAAGATATATATATGGTAAGAATATTTTGAATTTGATGCATATTTGCAATGCATGAGGGTCATCCTTTTGTGTTAAATGGCTGCATAAAGCAAGCATTTGTTGCCTCTCATGTTGATAAGAGTATTAAAACTTGAAAAAGATCTGTTTAAGGTAGATTTAGAAAGGAAAATAAAATTGTGATTAATCACGATTAAATGGACAATCATGCCATTGATCACATTAAATATTTTAATCGATTGACAGCACTAATTCAGATACAATTTTATTGCATATATTTATGTCTTTCTGCTATTACCCTGCCCATACCTGTACCTCCCCTCCCCTCTCCCCCATGCTGCTATGATGCCTGAATTTACCCAAGGGGATCAATAAAGGAATATCTTATCTTATATTTTGTTGTGTGTAGTAGTGCGCATATGTTTTATATTCAGTTTAATCGCCTGTACATTGTATATTACTATTGCACTTTGGTTAGAACTTATTTCCGTTGTACTGTATTTGTGCTGTCTAATGACAATACATTTGAATCTTGAATCTAATCTAGAATAAAACGTACAAAATCCTCAAAGTGTCTTCTTTCCAATAACACATCTATCTCCATTCTATAGAATTTAACACAAAATATACCACAGGAATATAAATATACCACATCTACCTAGGAATATAAATATACCACATCTACCTAGGAATATAAATATACAACATCTACCTAGGAATATAAATATACCACATCTACCATGTATATAAATATACCACATCTACCATGTATATAAATATACCACATCAACCATGTATATAAATATACCACATCTACCATGTATATAAATATACCACATCTACTAGGTATATAAATATACCACATCTACCAAGTATATAAATATACCACACCTAGGAATATAACTATACCACATCTACCATGTATATAAATATACCACACCTAGGAATATAAATATACCACATCTACCATGTATATAAATATACCACACCTAGGAATATAAATATACCACATCTACCATGTATATAAATATACCACATCTACCATGTATATAATATACCACATCTACCTAGGAATATAAATATACCACATCTACCTATAGCAAGACTTTTCAGACTGTAAAACAATAATAATAACAAACAAACAAGGCAGCCGATGCTGGTTCAACGATCACTGGTTCCAAAGGGACAGACATCACTGGTTCCAGAGGGACAGAAATCACTGGTTCCAGAGGAACAGACATCACTGGTTCCAGAGAGACAGACATCACTGGTTCCAGAGGGACAGACATCACTGGTTCTAGAGGGAGACATCACTGGTTCCAGAGGGACAGACATCACTGGTTCTAGAGGGACATACATCACTGGTTCCAGAGAGACAGACATCACTGGTTCCAGAGAGACAGACATCACTGGTTCTAGAGGGACAGACATCACTGGTTCTAGAGGAAGACAGACACCACTGGTTCCAGAGGGACAGACATCACTGGGTCTAGAGAGACAGACATCACTGGTTCTAGAGACAGACATCACTGGTTCTAGAGACAGACATCACTGGTTCTAGAGACAGACATCACTGGTTCCAGAGACCCAGACGTCACTGGTTCTAGAGGCAGACATCACTGGTTCTAGAGGCAGACATCACTGGTTCTAGAGGGACAAACATCACTGGTTCTAGAGACAGACATCACTGGTTCCAGAGGGACAGACATCACTGGTTCCAGAGGGACAGACATCACTAGTTCCAGAGGGACAGACATCACTGGTTCTAGAGACAGATATCACTAGTTCCAGAGGAACAGACATCACTGGTTCCAGAGGGACAGACATCACTGGTTCCAGAGAGACAGACATCACTGGTTCTAGAGGGACAGACATCACTGGTTCTAGAGGAAGACAGACACCACTGGTTCCAGAGGGACAGACATCACTGGGTCTAGAGAGACAGACATCACTGGTTCTAGAGACAGACATCACTGGTTCTAGAGACAGACATCACTGGTTCTAGAGACAGACATCACTGGTTCCAGAGGGACAGACGTCACTGGTTCCAGAGGGACAGACGTCACTGGTTCCAGAGGGACAGACATCACTGGTTCTAGAGGCAGACATCACTGGTTCTAGAGGCAGACATCACTGGTTCTAGAGGGACAAACATCACTGGTTCTAGAGACAGACATCACTGGTTCCAGAGGGACATACATCACTGGTTCTAGAGACAGATATCACTAGTTCCAGAG
>NC_140174.1:10166623-10181302 GCF_963971535.1 Notolepis coatsorum
TCGTCCCCGACCGCCAAGAACCTTGGTGTAGTCTTTGACGACCGGCTGAACTTCTCCGCTCACATCGCCGCAACGACCAGCACCTGCAGGTTCCTCCTGAGCAATGTCAGAAGGATCCGCCCCTTCCTGACAAAAGAAGCCGATTAACTCCTTGTGCAATCATGTCTCGCTGGTCTACCGACCACCGCCACAAAGCCTCTTCAACTCATCCAGAACGCAGCGGCCCGCCTGATCTCCAACCTACCAAAGTCGGCCCATGTTACCCCACTTCTTAGGGACCTGCACTGGCTCCCCATCGCCGCACGAATTCGCTTCAAGGTCCTCAACCTGGCATATCGTGCGGCGAAGGGAACGGCTCCCGCCTACCTCCGGTCGATGGTCTCTAACTACACACCCTCAAGACCCCTGCGCTCTACATCCTCTGGCCGCCTCAGACCCACTCCTATCCGAGCTCCGGGAGGGTCATCAAAGAGAAGCCGCCTATTCTCGGTCCTCGCTCCACAATGGTGGAACGAACTTCCCACCACAGTTAGGACAGATGAAACCCGATCAATCTTTCGCTGTCGACTAAAAACACACTTCTTCAATCAATATCTGAACAAATTAAATGTAATAATAATTATTATTATATATATATACAAAAATGTTAAACTAACCTTCTTACTGTCTTATACTATCATGCACTCTTCCTACTATACTAATATGTCTTTACTACTATGCACTCAACAGTGCAGCACCCAAGTTTCAGCACTGTTTGATGAACATTGTTACTCAGTTGTAGGAATTGTACCCTTCCTGCTGACTTGTGGTACAGAACTTGTAAGTCGCTTTGGATAAAAGCGTTCAGCTAAATGACTAAATGTAAATAATGACCTCCAGGTCGTGGACCACTGCCAGCAGCTGGAGAACTAACGGCTGCAGAACTCGAGAACTGTTCGAGAACATCTGACCACTAAGTGTGTCTGACTCTTAAAAACCACCATAAACTACAACCTATGACGTATATGATGCCAGTTAGGGGGCAGTTGACCCCTGACCTGTAAGCCTGCAGGTTGAACGAAAGGCCATAAAGGAGAGCCGGGTGTACGTCTCCGCCGCTACAGACTGAGAAGAGAGGGTTTTTACAGGGAGTGTGCAGAGGGTCAGTGCCTAGAACAAGGAGGAGGAGAAGAAGAAGAAGAAGAAGAAGAAGAAGAAGAAGAAGAAGAAGAAGAAGAAGAAGAAGAAGAAGAAGAAGAAGAAGAAGAAGAAGAAGAATGGACATAAACAATAGAATCGTGTTATTATCTAGAATATTCATTATGATTCCTTGTGTATAATATATGTTTTTTATATAGATTTCTCCTCATATTTCTATATTTAGAGTTAATTATAGTGTTTCCACTGTTTATCTTTCTCATATTTTTATATTCCGATCTAATCGTATTGCCTATATTTATGTATTTCTACTAGGGATGCTTGATATTGGCTTTTTTACCGATACCGATATACCGATATTGTCCAACTCTTAATTCCCGATACCGATATCAACCGATACCGATATATGCAGGGTTTCCCCCCCCCAAAAAAATTGAATAATTTCACGTAATTAACATTACTTATCTCTTGTTGTGGAATTAACACAACATTATGCATACTTTTGACAGTAAATAAAATCAGAATTTGTTCTTACTTGCTTGCCTGGGTAAATAAAGGTTATAGAAATGTAAAAAAAATAAAAAAATTTAAACCGATACCGATATTTTCCGATATCACATTTTAATGCCGATATCGGCCGATAATATCGGTAGGCCAATAATATCGGACATCCCTAATTTCTACTATTACTCTGCCCATACCTGTACCTCCCCTCCCCCATGCTGCTATGACGCGCACATTTCCCCAAGGGGATCAATGAAGGAATATCTTATCTTATGTTACATCCATGGGGTTTGAGAAGCTGAAATCGAGTTCCCTGCTCACCATGACCGTCAGCACTGGCGGACTCAGGGGGGGGGGGGTAACTATGGGCGCCCCCATAGTTAAAAAAGTTGCGCTAAAGTGCCCTTTTGAGTGGCGAAAACGAGAGGACGTGCCCTATTGGTGCCCCTCCAATGGTCTAAACTTGACCATGTGCCCCCACGGTTAAATAACGTCACGCAAAAGTGCCCTTTTGAGTGGAGAAAATTAGAGGACTTGCCCTGTTGATGCCCTTCACATGGGAAAACATAGCAAGAGAATTCAATAACATGAGTGCTCTGTTAGTGGATCAAATGTGATGCAGCTTACTAGTGCAGGCTTTCCCAAAGTGGATGCCATGATGAGTCTAGGGGTGTTGCCAAATAGTTAAACCCTGCTTATTTTCAAAACACATTATATGGCCATTATTAGCAAATATTTTCTGAGTTTTTGCAAGGGACCGATGGGCTAATATCTAGCTAACATTTTGATGTTTCTCAATTTGCACTGTCCATATTTCTTTTTCAATGTATCCTTTAGGTTAGGTTAGAGTAAGTTAGTTTAACTGTATTTGAAAGTAAAAGACCAAATAAATTGTTGCCAATGATGAAACAATAACGTTTAAAATACTCATTCCCAATCCCATTGTTAAAAACATACTGTGGCGATCGGTGAAGAATGAGGCAGTTCAACTTCAGGCACTTTATTGACCGCCTGGACAATTTTCTTGAATCAAGTATATCTTATTGCTTAACATATAGCATGAAAATAACCAACATATTTTCTTTGGAGGTGTTTGTGAAATAAACATTTTAAATGTGTATTGTCCCTGTGTGTTTTTATGGTTATGGTTATACTTGGTGTGGTTATACTTTTAATCTAGATTGACTAGAGACTACATTTTAATCTAATGTTAATCGTAATCAAGGATGAGGACTATTTCTGCCACTGTCCGTCAGTAATGTTTGACTGTGACTCAATGTGAAAAAAATTTAACTAAACTGTTTTGGTGTGTAGACGGCAAGTCATACATCCCCCCCCCCCTCTCTCGCCACTCGTCACAACAGGCCTCAGGTTTATTGTCGACTGCTCTGTGCACTGAGTCACATCACAGTGAGTGGCCATACTTGACTCTCATGTTTGGTCCCTCTCACCACCGAAACACAATGCTGGGTAACGGTAAAGGTGATAATGAAGATGATGATGATGATGAAGAAGATGATGATGACGATGACGATGATGACGACGATGATGATAACATATATCATATTCATATCTGTCTGAATATACCTGCATTTAATCCTTCTATATACCTACTTATACACCTGCATATAACCCGTATAACTCTATGTATGTACAATATAGCATGTACAATAATGCTGATCATATATATATATTTATTCTTACCGTATATATCTATCCACATCTGTCTGTACATACCTGCATATAATCCTTTTTACATATAGATACTATATCTATATCTGTACATATGTCCTACTCTTACTAGTTACACTGCTGGCCAGTATGACCACTACCATAGTGTCTTTATACCTGTATCCCTGTACATATTAATCTAATCTTATCTAATCTAATCTAATCTAATCTAATCTAATCTAATCTAATCTAATCTAATCTAATCTAATCTAATCTAATCTAATCTAATCTAATCTAATCTAATCTAATCTAATGATGGCAGGGGGTCATTCAGGGTCACTGCTGCTGCCCTGCAAAACATAAATGCCCCTCCTTTCTCCAAAAAAAAGCCAAGCCATCAGGAATTGAACATCTGGCTACTGTCCCAGTGACGCCAATTCATTTTTTAATATGAATATGACAGGTTTTGAATGTGTTTTGAGGACGGCCCTGAGGACCACGTACTGTACACCTTCACCATTCAAGTGAAAACACGAAAGATCTGCAAGTCAAGTATAGGAACGGTGGGGTTTCTATGAATAAGCAGTGATATGTCCCCTGCAGGGACATGTTAGAGACACGTTCACAACAGTAAGCCACTGGCTACCATCGCAGCTGAGTGGAAATGGCTTTTCGTGTTTGGACAGAATTAGAAGTTTGTTCAAAACAACAAAACAACACAAATACTGTAGCTCCATGTGTGGTACAGTGGGCAACCTGTTCTGACCTCTCGGAAGACATCTGTGTGTGTAGGGGACTGTGTATGTGTGTATATACACATCTGTGTGTGTAGGGGACTGTGTATGTGTGTATATACACATCTGTGTGTGTAGGGGACTGTGTATGTGTGTATATACACATCTGTGTGTGTAAGGGACTGTGTGTGTATATACACATCTGTGTGTGTAGGGGACTGTGTGTGTATATACACATCTGTGTGTGTAGGGGACTGTGTATGTGTGTATGTGTATATACACATCTGTGTGTGTAGGGGACTGTGTATGTGTGTATATACACATCTGTGTGTGTAGGGGACTGTGTATGTGTGTATATACACATCTGTGTGTGTAGGGGACTGTGTATGTGTGTATATACACATCTGTGTGTGTAGGGGACTGTGTATGTGTGTATGTGTGTATACACATCTGTGTGTGTAGGGGACTGTGTATGTGTGTATATACACATCTGTGTGTGTAGGGGATTGTGTATGTGTGTATGTGTGTATACACATCTGTGTGTGTAGGGGACTGTGTATGTGTGTATATACACATCTGTGTGTGTAGGGGACTGTGTATGTGTGTATGTGTGTATACACATCTGTGTGTGTAGGGGACTGTGTATGTGTGTATATACACATCTGTGTGTGTAGGGGACTGTGTATGTGTGTATGTGTGTATACACATCTGTGTGTGTAGGGGACTGTGTATGTGTGTATATACACATCTGTGTGTGTAGGGGATTGTGTATGTGTGTATGTGTGTATACACATCTGTGTGTGTAGGGGACTGTGTATGTGTGTATGTGTGTATACACATCTGTGTGTGTAGGGGACTGTGTATGTGTGTATGTGTGTTTATACAACGGCATGCACATTTCTCAATTTCCCACGCTCTTGGTCCCAGGCCCCGCCCACAACCGCATTCCTATCACTCCGCCGTTCGTGGTTTTAGGAATGAAAGCAAGATGGCGGACAAGCCAGACAGTAAACATTACGAAAGGATAATGGTGATAGGGTCATAAAGACTAAATGAAAAACGATTCTGTCACGGCGAATGTCTTAGTTTCTTAAACAATGTTGGATGATGTAATTGATGGGTCATGAGTCATTGTGGAATAAAAAAAAAATCGCGTGAATTGATTGATTGATTGATTAATTAAAAAAATAAAATAAAAAAATGTACCTACTTTCTATAGAAGCAGCTGGGAGGTGCGCTGTTTTAAGTGAGCGTGGACTATTGAATTGATTGATTGATTGATTGCTAATTTTATTACTGTCCGCCTTGTTTCCAACTGGTTAAGTTTAGGCATGAATGAATGAATGAAAACTTTATTTAACAGATTGCAGAATGGGTACAATACAGTACGGCTCAATACACACAATTGTTAAGGGGATGCAGACCAGAGAAAGACGTTTGTCTTTCGAAGTCGCTCTCTTTCGAAGTTGGTTAAGGTTAGAGTTTGTCTTTAGAGCTGGGCGATGGACCACCAGCCCTGATTCCAAACTCTAACCTTAACCAACTTTGAAAGAGAGCGACTTCGAAAGAGTGCCTAAACTTAACCTGTGTGGTATCTGTCTGTGTGATATCTGTGTGATATCTGTGTAGTATCTGTGTAGTATCTGTATGATATATGTATGATATCTGTGTAGTATCTGTATGGTATCTGTGTGATATCTGTGTGATATCTGTGTGATATCTGAGCACTCCAAAAGCCCCTGGAATTAGTTTCTCACGTCATCAAGGGACCCCCCCCCCCCCGCGCTTTTATATCCGGGTCTCGACCCCCCGGCCGTGAACGCCTTGCAGGACAATAAGGCGGAGGGGTCTGCTGCTGCCACAGGGAGGCCACCACCAGGCTCTACTGTGGCCCCCAGCTACAGGGGCCGGGGCCCGGGATGGATAGAGGGGATGTGGGAGGAGAAGAGAGAGAGAGGGGGGAGGAGAGGAGGGGAGGCGGTGGCAGGGTGGGACCCTTCTGTTAACCCAGTCCAGGTGACAACAGCGTGACAGGTGGAGGGCGGGCGGGGGGGGTGGGGGGGGGGGGGGGGCTGGGAGCTGTGAGGCCTGCTGGGCCTTTGGGGAGGAGACTCACCTGTTCCACTCCTGTCTGGACAGGTACCACCCCCTCCCGCCAACCGCCACCCCCCCGTCAACCCCACCCACGTTACACACACATCACCACCTCACCTTCTGCACCCAACGGCTTCTCGTCTCCACACGGTCCACACACACACACACACACACACACACGCACGCACGCACGCACGCACGCACGCACGCACGCACGCACACGCGCGGTGCTCTTGTATACCGGACCGGTTGTGTGGCAGCTTAAAGATTCCCATCTGCCGGCCTTGACTGGCTGCCAGTGGAGCCGGGAACCTCTGTCTCGGCAGAGAAGAACGGGGGGAATATGTTTAGCGTCGCGCGCCTCTCTCTCCCCTCGTCTCCGGTCAGGGTCGGGGGGGGGGGGGGGGGGAGCATTACTCCATATTTGTGCTGGAAGGCGTCGGCAACAGAACTCGATATCGGGCCGCGGCTGTTCGAAGGAACACTGTTTGTTGCCTTTTCACAGCCGGGGGATGATGATGGTGAAGCGGTTTGTTCTGTCTCTCTGTGTCGTCTTTTCCTCTTTTTTTTTTTTGGTTTTCATTACGATTCGGTTCGACGCAAAGGATGTGTTTGTATATGTTGACTGTACAAATGATCTATCTGCCCCAATTATTCGCACGTGTGGATCTTCTCCTCAGGCTTCAGTTGCGTCGCCGCTCAATAAACAAACGGTGCAGGTTTGTCCGAGATTTATTCCAGTTTGACAGGCAATATCCCCAACGCTTGGAGCCCATAATTGAGTCAAATATGTGAAAGTAATCATATCAGGAAGGGATCCCTGGCGATCTCTTGTTGGTTTACTGAGCTCCCATTCTCACAGAGCTTTGCGTGGTCTTTATCGCACACGTTAATTTTCACAATTTTCAAATAAATATTTCGATTCGATTCGAATGTATTGTCATTATACAGCACAAGTACAGTACACCAAGAAGTCTGGCATGTAACAGATGTAACAGTAAAATGCAATAGTAATATACAATAAACTGGATATAATATATATATATATATATATATATATATATATATATATATATATATATATATATATATATATATATATATATAAATGAGTACTACTGAGTAATAGTACTAATCAGATGTATGTACAGAGTTGTAGTATTAATATGTACAGTGATACAGGTATAAAGCTGAGTTGATAGCTACAAGTGGTCAACCTGTCCTTGGTGCAGGGCATTGTCCCAAGCGACATGAAACATGCCAAAGTCATCCCCCTTTTTAAAAAAGAGAATAGGTCTGACCCCAGTAATTATAGGCCCATCTCGATTCTCAGTGTTGCCTCAAAAGTTTTAGAAAAGGTCATTCACAAGCCACTCTATGAGTCCATTACCGACTCAATTATTATTATTTTTTTACCCACTTTTTCTCCCATTTTCTATATTTTCTCCCATCCCAATTTCGTATCATCCAATTCAACCCTCCCCTGTCACGAACGCTGTTTCTTGCCTCCCACAAGCCGGCTGCAATGTGGACTAAGTCATACATAGCACAAGTCCCCTCCGGTACTTGAGGTAACAGCAGTCGCATCTTTTCACCTGCGCAGCTCGATCTCTCAGTGGCGAGGAGTAACGCGTGGGAGGCTCACGCTGCCCCCGACACTTCCTGATTCTACTGCGCAGGCGCACCAACCGACCTGTAGGAGTCGCTGTCCACAACGCCCGATCCCCACCCATCAGTTTCCCACCCCCTAATACGGCCAATGTGTATTAGTACGGACGACCAGCTAAACTGAAAGCAATGTGGAGCGCTGGGCTCGAACAGGCGAGCCCAGCGTCTCCGCATTTGTGGCGAGCGCCTTGCCCACTACGCCACGTAGCCGCTCCCGACTCAAAATTATTATATAAATTTGAATCAGGTTTTAGGAAATCACATTCCACCTAACTCTGTGGTATGATTTTAATTGACCTTCAAAAGGTTTTTGACACTGTCAACCACAGCCTTCCTCTTAACAAACTGTCAGCCCTTGGTATCAGCCCTGTTAGCCTAAAATGGTTCTCCTCGTATCTCTCCGATAGAGACCAATTGACAGACATCCATGGCCATCACTCATCTGCCTTACCAGTGACTTGCGGAGTCCCTCAAGGGAGTGTCCTTGGCCCGTTATTGTTTTTAATTTATATTAACGATATGCAAGCTGCCTGTAATGTGAACCTGTTTCACCTTTCCTTCGATAAGGATGTGGACAAGCTACAGGCCAGTCAATAATTCTCTACCATCAAACATTGGCTCATTGACAATAAATTATCTCTGCATATGGCCAAAACAGAATACATCATCTTTGGTTCCCAACCCAGGCTGTGGAAGCTGGTCTCGCCCAGCATAAATCTCGAGGGCCGGCTTTTTGCGGCAAAAAAGTGTATAAGTTATCTGGGTTGCCACCTAGACAGCAGCCTGAGCGGGGAATCCATGGCTCTCAAAACAATGAGCAAGGTGAATGGCAGAACAACATTTCTGGCCAGAAAAGCACATTTATTAGACCCTGAAAGTCTTCGCATTCTGGCAAATTCTCTTGTTTCTTGTTGCTTTGACTATGCTATCTGTTCTTGGTACAGAGGTCTGACCAAAGTTTTGAAAGAAAAGTTAGAGGTTTCCCAGAACAAACTCATCCGATTAACTCTAGGACTAGCCTCCAGAGCACATGTGGGCAAACAACACTTGGTTGCTGGGCTGGCTCCCTCTGGAAGCAAGGTACGTTCAACTTCAGCTCAACATAGTTCACAACATTTATAACAATAGGGCCCCCACTTACAAATTATTTTCAGTGGAATAGGGACATGCATACCACAACTGTACAAACAAAACTGTACATTGGAATATTGACAAGACCATACTTGGTAATTTACTGTACATTGGAGGGGGTTGTGTTAGGACATTTACAGGGTCCAGTTTCGAATTGCAGTCTCCCGTAGGTGTTTTTTGAGAGTGTTTTTGAAAGTGGGTAGTGATTCACATTCCTTTACAGCTTTGGGTAGGGCGTTCCACATTGATGTGGCATAATTGCGAAACGTGTTTAGTCCCTTGTTTGAGCCGAATCTGGGTTTAACATGATTTGTGGAGCTCCCTCTGGTGTTGTGATCGTGGTATTCACTGACCTTTGCGAAGTATTTTGACATGTACATGGGTACCTTGGTCGTGTAGTGTATCTTGTAGACCAGGCCCATTGCAAGTTGCTGTACTCTGTCGTCTACTCTAAGCCATCCTAGGTTGTCAAAGTGGGCAGGGGTGAGGTGGGTTCTAGGAGTAAGGTCAAGCAGTAGTCTGACCAGTTTGTTTTGAGATGTTTGTAATTTTGTTTTTAGCGCCTTTGAGGTGCTTTGGTACCATGAGGTGCAAGCATAGTCGTAGTACCCTTGAATGAGTGCTCCTGCCAGAGTCTTCAGGGTATTCTTGTTTACCAGAGAGGAGATCCGGTACAAGAATCGAGTTCGTTGGTTGAGTTTTTTTATTACATTGGATGCCATTTTGTCACAGGAAAGATTTGCCTCTAGGATGGAACCCAGGTAGGTAATTTCGTCTTTCCTTGTGACAATATTGTCACCCACTGTAACTGAGAAGCCGTCGGTCTTGCTGAGTTTGTTATTTGAACCGAAGAGAATGGACTCTGTTTTGCCCATGTGTAATGATAGTTTGTTATCAGCGAGCCATATGAGAGATGCAGATTTTGCCTAGTTCTGAGCTGAGGGTTTTTTCAACCTGTAACTTGTTCTTCATGCATTCAAATGCATTAGTAGCAGACACAATTTTAAGAAAAAAGTCAAATCATGGCTCCTTGACAATGTCAACAACTAGATTTTAAAATGCATGAAAATGTTGTCTGACACATTGTTGTCTGTGGCTACGTTGGTACTGCACTTAAAATGTGCATGTCTATGTAGTTTGTCAAATTGTTATTTGTGGTCATGTTTTGTATTGCTTGTCTGTCTGAGACCAAGGACCACAATGGAAATAAGCCTTGACTTTTTTGTGTTGCATCCTTGATGTTTTCTGGAATCTTCTATTTTTTTTAAAATGTCAAATCAAATCAAATCAAAATCAAAATCAAAGACACTATGGTAGTAATTAAGTCATACTGGCCAGCAGCGTAACTAGTAAGAGTAGAGTAGGTAAGGGAAATGTACAGATATACTGTAGATATAGTATCTACAGATATACGTAAAAAGTATTATAATGCAGGTAGGTACAGATAGATGTGGATTGATATATATACAGTAAGAATAAATATATATATATACGGTATATACAGCATTATTGTACATGCTGTCATACAGGGTTAAATGGGTTGTATGCAGGTGTATAAGTAGGTATATAGAAGGATTATATACAGGTATATTCAGACAGATATGAATATGATATATACAGATATATAGTAACTATAAATAGATACATACATATAATAGATACACACATACATGCACACATAAACAAACAAACAAACAAACAGATACAAACTAACACACAGTTCCTGGATATTATTGTCTTTAAAGCTGTTATGGAAAACCTTGCAGTGTAAAAAGTGTCCAGCGTGATGCAGGAGAAGCGACGTCTGTTACCCCCCCACCCCGCTCCCCCTCTCCCCCTCCCCCTCTCCCCCTCCCCCTCTCTCTCTCCACTCTGCTGATTGGCCGCTTGCATGGGAGCAGAGACAGGGAAGTCCTGGCCTGGTGCCAGCAGCACACAGAGCTTTTGTTTGTGGGAACTGGCCTCAGGTGCATTTGACCCCTGACCTGTAAGCCTGCAGGTTGAACAAAAGGCCATTAAGGAGAGCCGGGTGTACGTCTCCGCCGCTACAGACTGACTGGGGTTTTTACAGGAAGTGTGCAAAGGGTCAGTGCGAGAAGAAGAAGAAGAAGAAGAAGAAGAAGAAGAAGAAGAAGAAGAAGAAGAAGAAGAAGAAGAAGAAGAAGAAGAAGAAGAAGAAGAAGAAGAAGAAGAAGAAGAAGAAGAAGAAGAAAAAGAAGAAGAAGAAGAAGAAGACATAAATAGAATCGTGTTATTATCTAGAATATAATTTCATTCCTATTCCGATGCCTATTCATCAACTATGAATAACTGAGAGGGCATATACATACCCTCATCTAGCACCTTATTGTTGCCCATATGCGCATGTCCAGAGTTAACTATATTGCATATCGTTTACACTGACTTTTTATTCTATTTTTATCTTTACTTCTCCACTGTACTATCATTCTGTGACCTGTATGTCTTCTACTACCTGTACCTCCCCTCCCCCCTCCCCATGCTGCTATGATGCCTGAATTTCCCCCAAGGGGATCAATAAAGGAATATCTTATCTTATATCTGAGTTGCCGATGTAAAAACGGGTGCAAATGATACTTTGAAATGCAATAAGTCCGAAGGCTTTGCCCTGCCCCCCCCCCCCCCGCGCGCCCCCACGCCCCCGGTCACGATACCGCTCCGGCCGATCTCCTCTGGGAGTGGCGGCCGGCCGTCGGACCGCTGAGCGCTGAGGTCACCTGTCGTCACCCGGCTGGGAATCCCGGCCACTTCGTCTTCATCTGCCCGTCAGGAACAAGACTTCCTTGGAAGTGGGCTCCTTGTCCCCCTCTTATGTTGTCGCCCCGATAACAAAGTGTGGAGATATAAGGGCCCCGTCCTCTGGGGGATTCTAGGTGGTGACAGGCGAGCCCCCCCCCCCCCCCCCATCCCCTGGCCTGGCCTGGCCTGGACGCACAGCGCCCCGCTGGACAATGCCTCCACTCTTCCCGGGTCCTGGAGGGGACAATGGGAGGACCGAGGCAGGGGAGGACAGTGTGTGTGTGTGCGTCCGGCCGAGGGGAACCCTGTATCCTGAGTGGCTCCACACCTGGACCTGGCAGGTCTGTGTGACGGACGAGAGGGACGTCTTTTCCGAGCGTCACTTTAGATTCTCGGGATGAATCGCTGTGTTGTTGTTGTTGTTTTATTTCCTTTTTCTTTTTTTTTGTTTTGTTGCAAAAAACACCTACTCTGTCTGTAGAGTAAAATAAATAATAATAAAAAAAAATATTTAAAAGATGATAATGGTTGTAAAAAATGTCAATAAGGAGCAATGCATGTTGACTACACAAGAGTTGATTCCTTGATTTTAATTATGTAGTAACTATTATAATAAAGAAAATATAACATCTTTATTTGTTATAGACAGTGTCAGTGAATTCCTCCCCTTATCAGACTCATTCCTTTTCACACTATTGTCCCATTCAGCTCCTCCGCATTTCATAACATTCATAGACTCGCTTTAGACTTTTGCATTAATGCTCACTCAGTCTGATACAGCAGAGCAGAGAACTTAGAATTGAACCCCCCTCCCCCCTCCCCCCTCCCCTCCCCTCCACCCGCAAGCAATGCTGGCCGCCCATCCTTTCCCAGCGTCGAGGCTGGCTCAACACTGCCACCCAGTGGCCTCCCGCGGTAAAATAACATGCGGTGTCAGTCAGTCAGTCGTCTCTCTGGCCGCTGGGCACGGCCGCTGTGGTGGTTAGGCAGACAACATGACCTCACTGCAAGGGAAATACACGGGACAGGACAGAATGATGGGATTTTCCATGGCACCCTGGAGGAGGGAGTATGCCCGGCCAGACCCCTTCTCGTTCCCCAACAGCTAATAAAGACAGAAGTGTTGGGACAGTGACAGCAAAGTCCAAGACAGAAGACGTATGCGGGTTGTACGTTTGCCATCTTTCTGTAATCGACAAAGCACCTATATAGAGACGGTTCGCTACAGCAGGGGAACAGTTTGGGCCCCGAATGTATTTCCTGTCAGTGATCGCATTAGCAAAAACATTGCGACAGGAAATGAAGCCGGCGGCAGTCCTTGTTGTCAGTTTGAAACAGTGTTTTCTTTATGCCAAGTCGCAGTTGATGCTTCCGCCTTTGAGTGGATCAGTCGGAGAGAGGTCTGTGTGGACGACGTATACTGCGAGTCGTATGTTCCATGGAACACGTCCTAGAGAAGCCATTCCTAGCCATTGAGAGCACGTTGCCCACCTTTGCCAACTGTCATCTGGTAGAACGAGCAGGGCCGTCCTCCTCCTCCTCCTCCTCCTCCTCCTCCTCCTCGGGGGAACGCTGGAGTTCGACAGCCGGTTCTTAAGAGTCTCTTTGTTGTGGAGGAGATGGGACTTTTCATGCCAAGAAATCATGTCAAGCCACACAAGCCTCCTTCAGATATGAGAATGGCAATGACGCAGGTACTTTAACACTGCAAAGCACAATTCTACTTCAAATATAGTCTCATTAGTATCATAATTAATGCCCCCAAAGCATATTTTTACAAATGTAGGCTATATTTGACAGTTTCTTGAAGAATCTTTCAAGTTTTCTTGAACCATCAAACTATAAACATATAGGCCTACTGTATATATATATATATATAAATCTATTTTAGCCTGTGTTACAAGCACAACAAAACGTAAGCAAACCACTATGGAATCCACGGTTTAGCTGTTTATTCATGTATTAAAAGTTATGTCAATCAATATGAGAATGGGGGGGGGGGACACACCACACATCCTATCTAATGTGTTGTTGTTGTTGTTGTTGTTGTTGTTGTTGTTGTTGTTGTTGTTGTTGTTGTTGTTGTTGTTGTTGTTGTTGTTGTTGTTGTTGTTGCTGCTGTTGTTGTTGTTGTTGTTGCTAACAACTATTCTTTGTTCAGGTTTACGGATCGGCCCTTTAAAGCGAAACATTTGTCACAACGACGCAATTCTACCGTACAGGTCGAATCTATTCTCCCAGGTCGGTGGGTCTCCCAGGTGGGTCTTCCAGGTGGGTCTCCCAGGTGGGTCTCCCTGGTCGGTCTCCCAGGTGGGTCTTCCAGGTGGGTCTCCCAGGTGGGTCTTCCAGGTGGGTCTCCCAGGTGGGTCTCCCTGGTCGGTCTTCCAGGTGGGTCTCCCAGGTGGGTCTTCCAGGTGGGTCTCCCAGGTGGGTCTTCCAGGTGGGTCTCCCAGGTGGGTCTCCCTGGTCGGTCTCCCTGGTCCTCCCTCCATGCGGAAAATGAGGTAGACTTGATCCCAGACCTCAGGGTCACTTACGGAGAGATTACCAAAGCGTTTTCTATCCCACAAGTCTCTTTAGGACGCAGTCCTCCTCCCCGCTATTAACCCTGATAGAGACGGCGCACGCACACACACACACACACACACACACGCGCGCGCGTGCGCGCGCACACACACACACACACACACACACAAACGTGCACCCATACTGACTACTGAACAATCCTGGGGCCAATATTGATATTTCTGAGTATATATTCACACACATTCTTGTGTTGAAAAGAACTGCATGGTTTGGGCCTAAATTGGCCATGGGATGGGCGTGAGTAATCCTGATTAGAGTATTCGCCGTTTCAACTGAACTTGAGAGTTTTTTGAGGGTTCTTTTTTAAACCGCGAAAATTTTCTTAGCTAAAAGATAAAAACAGCGGTTCTTGTTTGCGCATTTCCAAATCGTTCCAACACCATGCCGCCCACTTTGT
>NC_140174.1:10181502-10206502 GCF_963971535.1 Notolepis coatsorum
GTAATCACCTGTACATTGTATATATTGCTGTTGCACTTTACTGTTACATTTGCACTCTG
The DNA here is from genome assembly GCF_963971535.1 of Notolepis coatsorum. Taxonomy (NCBI): domain Eukaryota; kingdom Metazoa; phylum Chordata; class Actinopteri; order Aulopiformes; family Paralepididae; genus Notolepis; species Notolepis coatsorum. The sequence goes on from NC_140174.1 coordinate 10,181,562, forward strand.
GTTGGATGCCAGACCTCTTTTCGTTGTACTGTATGATGACAATACATTTGAATCTAATGTAATCTAACGTAATCTAATCTAATGTAATGTATCTAATCTAAAGATATCTTACTTGAAAGTGACTCCGGTAAAAGCTAAAGTCATCCATAAGAAAACCACTTGAGTGAAAGTCTTAAAGTATCCCACGTTGAATGTACGTATGTATCAAACGTGAAAGTACAAAGTAACGAAACAAACAGAAGTTGTATTATTTATCGTTTTACTTTATTAAATGTCTCCCTCCCTCCGTGATTGATTGAAAACGTTATTAACAGATTGCAGAACGGGTACAATACAGTACGGCTCAATGCACACAATTGTTAAGGGGATGCAGACCAGAGAAAGACTTTCGTCTTGTTTACATCAGGGTCCCCCATTTTCAATTCATCTGTCAACTCTCTTCTCCTCTTGCCTGAAGACGGATCAAACGTAACCCTTTCAAAGTAAGTCGATGGCGGCCAGTGTTGGAAAGCAACTACTTGACATAACTTTTCAAACATTTCAAACTCCGTAAACATCCTTAGTCTTTAAAGAGTATACAATCTATAGGAATGGCATCTGTGTTTTCCACCCAAAGTAGGCGTGACTGTGAGAAAAGCCAAAGTACCCGGATGTCTGATAAGTCGGGAAGCCACCCAAGACCCAACTCCTCCTGCAATCAACACGCCTCAACTCTCGCAATGCTCTCTTAGCTGGTGACCCTTGCAATGCTCTGCATCTTCTAACTACACACCCTCAAGACCCCTACGCTCTGCATCTTCTAACTACACACCCTCAAGACCCCTCCACTCTGCATCTTCTAACTACACACCCTCAAGACCCCTCCGCTCTGCATCTTCTAACTACACACCCTCAAGACCCCTCCACTCTGCATCTTCTAACTACACACCCTCAAGACCCCTACGCTCTGCATCTTCTAACTACACACCCTCAAGACCCCTCCGCTCTGCATCTTCTAACTACACACCTTCAAGACCCCTCCGCTCTACATCTTATAACTACACACCCTCAAGACCCCTCCGCTCTGCATCTTCTAACTACACACCATCAAGACCCCTATGCTCTGCATCTTCTAACTACACACCCTCAAGACCCCTACGCTCTGCATCTTCTAACTACACACCCTCAAGACCCCTCCGCTCTACATCTTCTAACTACACACCCTCAAGACCCCTATGCTCTACATCTTCTAACTACACACCATCAAGACCCCTATGGTCTGCATCAGGGACGTGCACATTTTGGGGGGCAGGTGCTCAATAAAAAATAAAGGGCACCTCAAAGGTGTGCGTGCATTGTGTGAGCAGAATCTTTTTGGGATTGCTAATATAAGACTATCCATAAAAGTATCTACAGTATCTATAATCTACCATATCTATAAATTCTACCATATCTATCTATTTATAAATTCCATCTATTGTAAATGACTTAAACAGTGCCTACAATATACTTATCTACTGTGTTAAAACTGATTTTATGTGACTTGAATATATGACACTATGTGTGCTTATGTAAAATGTCATACATTCTTGTGGACCTATACAACGGAGACAAGAGTCTGTGTTGAGCTCAGCTGAAATCCAATCCTAATCCTACAATACCTATTTCTCTATTTGGTCTTGTGTCAGTCATGTTTCTCTGATCCTATTTATCCGATCCGATCTGATCCGAAGAAGAATTCTCATTGGTTTATTGGTCACTTGTTACTTTCTGCTCTTGGCAGAACCTAGAATGTCTGCCCGTTGAAATGACCACATTTTAACGTATTGTATACCTGTCTGTAATTTATGCTGATTCACTTTGAATAAAACCATTGAAAGACCTTTCATTATTGGATATTATTATAACCATGACAATTTGGAGATTGAATATAGTCAGATATACGAGTCATTTGGGGTGAAGGCCCGACGGGATTATTTGACAATTTATACATGAGCAATACTTCACAATTTGGATGAAATATCCCACAGATGTGTCTTTTACTGTACTGTCTGGCACTTTACCTCTTAATCAGCTCCTCAAAACGTTAGCCTGCTGCGACTCGAAAACATCTGTCAGCGAAAACAGCAGCCAGCTAGCTTGATCGATTATGTCACGTTAGCTATTAAGTAAAAACAATATCATATGTTAACGTGGCAGGGCTTGCCCATCCCTACCACATGCACCCTTTGAGGTCTATGTACAGTATGAGGTCTAGGTATGCAGGGAGCCTGTCGCCAACTTGTCTTTATCTCACAACATTCCTCTGAGGAACAGGGCCTGCTTTAGCTCAAGGTCAGAAGAAGAGTTCCCAAATTATAATGGCCCATAATCTGCTATCAATCATAATCACGTAACGCCCTTTGTGAGTCCTGTGTGCGTGTATACACACAACACATTGTTATTACAGTAACAGAGTCCTGGGCCATAGTTCACATGGGAACAGAGCGGTTCATCTAAAGGACGCGGAGAGTAATTGCAGCAGCGTTCGTTTTGGAGCTCTGAGTCAATTATTGAATTCCAATGGTAAGGTGTCACGTGACACGAATGCCACAAACGGAATGATACAAAATGTCAAAGTAGAGTTGTGCTCTCGTGATTGGTCGAGGTTTGCAGAGGCACGCCGGGGTACTACTGTAGTAGTTAGTTACCATGGAAACGAGTAAAGATTACGACATAAACCACATTCTCTCGGAGATTAGGTTAAAACATTGACCTTTATTGGTCGTTACCTTTATTGGTCGTAACAGTATAAGAATTAAATAATATATACCTCCGTCAAAGATTATGAACCTACACGATACGGTTTGGCTGTGATACTTGGCTGTTTTTATCTTCAACGTCTTCAAATGATCTTTAAACTATTTGTAAGCTAAATGACTAAATGGAAATATATATATTATGCATATATGTGTATATATATATGTATGTATTTCTGCTGTAGGCTATAGGCTGTATCAGAGTCGCCTAGCATTAGGACCATGTAAACTGAGGACCCTTCCTAAAGATTTTTACTTGATTCATTGTGCACATCCATTGGTAATGAAACAATCTTTTGATATAATGTTTAAAATTCTCATGACATGTGTTTGGTCTTGTGGGAGATACGCCTCAACTTGTCTTGACGCGAGCGGCAGTTGTTCAGACGTAACGATCTTCTTCTACAACGTGCGTAGTAGGAGCGGTTGGTTGTTCTCATGTGTATACCGCCACCTAGAGGCTCTTAATTGATACAGTCCAGATAATCCAAATATCATGATATTCAGATCCACTATTGTTTTGTATCGAGTAACGAGGTGTCCAATGGTATTCATTAAATGTTAATCATTAAAAAAAGGAAAATAATTATGCTTTAATTTTCTTCTTTTTAATGTAAAAGTGAAGTAAAAGTAAAAGTTGCAATAAATATAAAAACTCAAGTATATACTCTCAAAAACTACTTAACCCTTTCACTGCCACACGACAGAAGGTTAACCCTTTCACTGTGATAATACAGAAGATTTTACACATTATCGCACACTTATGGCTTTCAACTGTTCAGCACACATTAATTTAGTTTGCCACTTGAGAGTTAATACGTTTGAATATCTCCTCCTGTGATGTCATCAGAGGACACTGGATCCCTGTGTCGTGTTAATTACAGCTCAATGAAGTGATGTAGATGAAAAATAGCAATCCCTATCTCTGTTCGTTCATCTACATCATTCCATTGAGCTGTAATTAACACGACACAGGGATCCAGTGTCCTCTGATGAAATCACAGGAGGAGATATTGAAACCCATTAATTCTCAATAACTGAAACTATAAATGAATGTGTGCTGAACAGTTTAGAGCATTGGGATATGTGTGAGATTATGTGCAAAATACATCACAGTTTTCTTTCGGTGAAGTGTCCTTTTAATTAAGTACTGTAAGAAAGTTATTATTTTACTTAATTACTTTAGGTCAGAGTAGATTAGATTCAATGTGTGTGTGTGTGTGTGTGTGTGTGTGTGTGTGTGTGTGTGTGTGTGTGTGTGTGTGTGTGTGTGTGTGTGTGTGTGTGTGTGTGTGTGTGTGTGTGTGTGTGTGTGTGTGTGTGTGTGTGTCTGACCTGGTGTGTGTGTCTGGCCTGGTGTGTGTGTGTGTCTGACCTGGTGTGTGTGTGTGTGTGTGTGTGTGTGTGTGTGTGTGTGTGTGTGTGTGTGTGTGTGTGTGTGTGTGTGTGTGTGTGTGTGTGTGTGTGTGTGTGTGTACGTGTCTGACCTGGTGTGTGTGTGTGTCTGACCTGGTGTGTGTGTGTGTCTGGCCTGGTGTGTGTGTGTGTGTGTGTGTGTGTGTGTGTGTGTGTGTGTGTGTGTGTGTGTGTGTGTGTGTGTCTGGCCTGGTGTGTGTGTGTGTCTGACCTGGTGTGTGTGTGTGTGTCTGACCTAGTGTGTGTGTGTGTGTGTGTCTGACCTGGTGTGTGTGTGTGTGTGTGTGTGTGTGTGTGACCTAGTGTGTGTGTGTGTGTGTGTCTGACCTCGTGTGTGTGTGAGTCTGACTTGGTGTGTGTTTGTTTGTTTGTTCACATTATGTTTTAATGTGTCCGAGATCAGATTCCAGTGTGAACTGGGGACGCTCCGCTACTGACTGCATGTGAACTGGGGACGCTCCGCTAATGACTGCATGTGCAAATGACCAATGAAGGAGATGGACGTCAAAATGTTGACAAATGTTTCAAGTTCAAGTTCAAGTTTCTTTATTAGTTGTCCTACAGAAATACAGAATACTTTGCATGAAATGCTTCTTTCTGTTTTGTTCCTGAGAGTGTGCTAGATAATAACAAGCTAGTATAAAATAAGTATAATATAAGTATAAAATAGAAAGTCAATAAAGTCAAGTACGTAAACAAGTGTAAACAACTCAAATGTTCAGTATACCCATATACAGTATGTACAGTATATACAGTGCAGGTACAGTACAGTGTAGAAATGGTGAGGTATAGCTTAGCTTGTGGTGCCAATAAGGAATGAGATTGATGTGCAATTTCCTTACCAATAATATAAATATAAAGTGTAAAGTGTGTTAGTGTCTAAAGTGGTAAAGTGGGTGCTACAGTGTGTTGTTTATTTAAAGTGAGTGTGTGCGTGTGGATGTGTGTGCTGTGGGTGTATTGATGGTTTGTTATTGTTCATTGTTCATTGAGCATCCTGATGGCCTGGGGATAGAAGCTCCTTCTGAGTCTCTCTTTGCTTGCCATGAGACTCCGGTATCGCTTGCCTGACCGCAGCAGTTCAAAGAGGCAGTTGTTTGGGTGGCTGGAGTCTTTGATTATTCTCTTACTCTTAGCCTTACCAATCTAGATCTAAAGGTCAATCTAGAGTGACGTAAAAGTCGCATGAAAGTCACAAGACTGTTCATACTGAGGTTGTGTTAAAAAAAAGAAAAAAAATATCTGTATCTGATTTAGGACCACACATTATGACAGTGGCCCAAATCAGAGTTGAAAAGATCAGATTCCAAATCTGAGTAAAAAAAAAAATTACTTTTGTCTGCAGTGTGAACGTAGCCTATGTGTCTGTTACAGATATTAATGAGCTGGCCAAATATAAAAATCAAGAGAATTAGGCAAATGTCTTTTTAATTGAAGGTTTGGTTGTTCTTCTAATAGGGAGGTGTAGTCTGACCGCCCGCGCGGTCCACCCGTCTAGTGATTTATCATTGGGAAAATGGATTATCGATTAATTATGCCTCATGAACTTTCCATTTTTGCACAAAATTAGTTCCCTTGGTTGAAATAAAATTTGACGTAATAATTTTACGATTAATTGCGAATATGTTCATGTTCCACAATCCAATAGATTGTGGATGAATACGCACAGAAAGGTACACCATGCAAATGTTCATGCTTTATTTGTTTTAAACGAGACGATTTAGAAATGGGCAATGGGGAAATACATTGCGATTTCAAGCGAGGTGGACCGGCCAGAAACAACAATGATGTAACCACTACACCTCCCTATATAACTCCAGTTCAGTGGCCGCACACAGAGCCTGCATGGTGCTTTCTATGCGTTCACTTGACTCCCTATCCACTTTAAGGAACAGTTGAAAACGTTTTTATTCAGACAGGCTTTTAATTAATTTGAATTAATTCCTGGTTGTATACTTTGTTTATTTATTTATAATTCCTGCTTTGTTTTTAGGACTGACATTTATGTTGCACTCATATTTAGTTATTTAATTTACTTATGTTATGCCTATGCTTATGTTGTGTCAGAATTGTTTTATGTGTAGTGCGTTCATCTCTACGTAACTGTTGCTATGTTTTACTTCTGTGAAGCACTTTGTGATTTTATCTGTGAAAGGTGCTATACAAATAAAGTTGGAGAGCAGCCTATTGGAGAGCAGTCTGTTGGAGAGCAGTCTGTTGGAGAGCAGCCTATTGGAGAGCAGCCTGTTGGAGAGCAGCCTGTTGGAGAGCAGCCTATTGGAGAGCAGTCTGTTGGAGAGCAGCCTATTGGAGAGCAGCCTGTTGGAGAGCAGCCTATTGGAGAGCAGTCTGTTGGAGAGCAGTCTGTTGGAGAGCAGTCTGTTGGAGAGCAGCCTATTGGAGAGCAGCCTGCATGGTGCTTTACTCAGGCCTACAGGAACACTCTCACTTTCCATGAACCCTTTCACTGTCACACTACAGAAGGTTAACCCTTTTACTATCACAGTACCGACGGTGTGATAGTAAAAGGTTTAACCTTCTGTAGTGTGGCAGTGAAAGGGTTAACCGGCTGTCGTGTGGCAGTGAGAAAGGGTTAACCGTTTTGGTAGTGCGGCAGTGAAAGGGTTAACAGAGCAGTGACCAGCCCAGTTTAGTTTATGAAGAACAAATGTTGGCTGCATGCTGCGCTGCGTCCACATCCGAGTCTGAAGATCTGACACTGACTGGAGTGACTGCATACAGGAAGCTGTGTTCACACTGTGACGGCCTCACGCTGCTCAACTCTGATTTATTGCTCAGATCTGATTTGATCTAGTTTGGCTGTTTCACATTATTTTCTACACGTGGCCAAGATCAGACCTGTATCTGATTTAGGACCACATGTCTGATCTGGTGTGTGTGTGTGTGTGTGTGTGTGTGTGTGTGTGTGTGTGTGTGTGTGTGTGTGTGTGTGTGTGTGTGTGTGTGTGTGTGTGTGTGTGTGTGTGTGTGTGTGTGTGTGTGTGTGTGTGTGTGTGTGTGTGTGTGTGTGTGTGTGTGTGTGTGTGTGTGTGTGTGTGTGTGTGTGTGTGTGTGTATCTGGCCTGTTGTGTCTGCCTTGCCCGGTGTGTGTGTGTGTGTGTGTGTGTGTGTGTGTGTGTGTGTGTGTGTGTGTGTGTGTGTGTGTGTGTGTGTGTGTGTGTGTGTGTGTGTGTGTGTGTATCTGGCCTGTTGTGTTTGCCTTGCCTGGTGTGTGTGTGTGTGTGTGTGTGTGTGTGTGTGTGTGTGTATCTGGCCTGGTGTGTGTGTGTCAGGTGACTTGTGAGTATGTCTGGTTTGTATAGCAGGTCAATTAAGGGTGAAACGGTGCTTTTGGCAAACGTTCTTCGTGCCTCTGTTGCATCACCACGCCTTAAAACCACTTCAAAAAGAAATACACAATAAAAAAGACAATAAAAAGACGACATTCTAAAGACTTGAATGATGAAGATAGATACAGTAAGATGAAGATAGATACAGTAAGATGAAGATAGATACAGTAAGATGAAGATACAGATACAGTAAGATGAAGATAGATACAGTAAGATGAAGATAGATACAGTAAGATGAAGATAGATACAGTAAGATGAAGATACAGTAAGATGAAGATACAGTAAGATAAAGATATATACAGTAAGATGAAGATAGATACAGTAAGATGAAGATACAGTAAGATGAAGATACAGTAAGATAGATACAGTAAGATGAAGATAGATACAGTAAGATAAAGATAGATACAGTAAGATGATACAGTACGATGAAGATAGATACAGTAAGATAAAGATAGATACAGTAAGATGAAGATAGATACAGTAAGATAAAGATACAGTAAAATGAAGATACAGATACAGATACAGAATTAAGATACAGATACAGTCTGCTGTTTGAAATGCAATTGTCTAATTGAAGTATTTGTTTGATACAGGATTTGTCCGATGTAGCGTTAATTATGCCATCGTTTAAGGGTGAAAGTTGTTGGTGGATGAAAACAAAACTAAAAAAGGGGGGGGGGGGGTGCCGTAGTTTCGCCCCAGGGCCACATATAAGCCAGGAACGCCACTGCACACACACACACATACACACACACACAAGTGCTTCATAATTGTCCCCCTCTCCCCACGAGTCTCTTAACCCCGCTGTTGTCTTTCCCTCAAGTGGCTCAACAGCCTCCTCAGCGCGGCCAAGCAGCCATTCTCTCCTCTTGAGGCCACAACAAGAGATTACGCCGAGCGACAACAAACACATCGCCGCGGAGATGAGTGATGACGCTCCCAATACACAAATATAATAGGGCTGCTAAGTTCGGGGTTACGTTACCTAACGACGCCGTTAGGCTCTTGATCTGTTCTTTACAGATTCGCTCACTTTCCCTTCACTCTCTCTCTCTCTCTCTCTCTCTCTCTCTCTCTCTCTCTCTCCCTCTCTCTCTCTCTCTCTCTCTCTCTCTCTCTCTCTCTCTCTCTCCCCGGCGAGTTCTCATGGAGTTCCGAATCACGAGGCTAATACGAATCGGGGGGGGGGGGGGGGGGAGGAGCCATTTGACAATAACAACAATTTGCCTGAGACGACCGGGCGGGCGGGCGGCCCCGACTCGACTCGCTGATTGCTCCTCCTCTCGCGTGGCTTCTCCTTATTTTTTTCCCGCGGTCAAACCCGGGCCCGGCGCGCCGCTCTTTAGCAGACGAGAATGCAGAAATACCAACGCACAATAATCCACCTGTCACCTGAGGGGGATAGGTGTGGTGCTGCAGGGTGGTGGGTGGTGGTGGTGGAGGAGGGGTGGGGGGGCGGGGGAGGTAATACGTGTGTGCAGGCTACCATGACTTATGTGGACTCATCCAGCCACCACCTCAGTGCCCAGGGGGTGAGTAGGAGTTTAGAAGGGCCCTATATCTAGAGGCCTTGGAGTTTAGAGTTTCCCGGCGCTGGAGAGTGGCTGAGCTTTGAAGAGGCAGGGCCTCGGTAATGAATTAGTGTATTGTCCCTCTGCTGGGAGGGAGAAGAAGCCCTTGGGTGGGGCAGCATCACATCAAAGGAGGGTCTCTCTCTTTATTACCTGCACCTCTTGGGTTCAGGTATGCAACTGGACAGAGCAGAGGGCAGCCACGCTGACCCCTTAAGAAGAAGAAGAGAGGAGGAGAAGAGACTGGGAGCGATTGTCTCGCTCAAGTGACGCGGCGTTTGTTTTGTCATCCACGGGGCCAGAGTTCAAATGGGAGGGTAGGACTATATAAGCCGCTTTGAGGCTCAGCGGGGAGTTTCACCGCGTTATACCGTATAACTCTGGTATGATGATGGCATGTACAATAATATACCGTATAGTATACATTAGGGCTGTCCCCGACTAAGGATTTGGATAGTCGACTATGATTGGCCGAAATGAGCCGATAGTCGACTATTAGTCGACTATGAATTTTTTTGTGTGAAAAAATATATAATTTTTTTCTTTTTTTTATCATTCCATTTGGGCTGTGCTTAATGTCTGAAGGAGTCGACTGAAGGCTTCTTGTCCTCTGCAAAAGCATGCAATTGGTCCACTGATGGATACATCTTGATATTTGTCTAGTCTAGTGTGTTCATTAGACGGGTGAAATCCTCTTTCAGTGCCTCTGTGCCTGTTTTCTTAGGCAGTTAGCCTCTGGTAGGCGTGCCATTAGCGTTAGCCACGCTTCTAGGCCTCTTTTCTTTTGGAAACAATGATAAAAAAATGTAAAAAGTAAAAAAAATTGAATAATAATCTTTTTCTTTTTTTGTATTTGACTAAGAGGTTGGCAGTCGACTACGGCTCCTTTCGATCGATTAGTCGACTATTCGACTAATAGGGGTCAGCCCTAGTATACATATATGTATTCTTACCGTATTCGATTGGATTCGATTCTAATTGATCATTTATCATACAGCACACAACAAAAATAAGTTTGGCATACAACCAGAGTGCAAATGTAACAGTAAAGTGTAATAGTAATATACAATGTACAGGTGATTTAAACTGGGTATAAAATATATAAGTTAGTAGTACTGAGTAATAGTGTTAATCAGATATATGTACAGAGTTGTAATATTAATGTACAGTGATACATACAGGTATAAAGACAATATGGTCAGCAGCGTATATATATATATCCACATCTGTCTGTACATACCTGCATGTAATCCTTTTTCCATGTCTGTAGACACTATATCTATATCTGTACATGTCCCTTACCTACTCTTACTAGTTACACTGCTGGCCAGTATGACGTACTACCATAGTATCTTTATACCTGTATCACTGTACATATTAATACTTCAACTCTGTACATACATCTGATTAGCACTATTACCCGGTAGTACTAATTTATATATACTCCAGTTGAATCACCTGTACGTCGTTGCATATCACTATTGCACCTTACTGGTTGCACTCTGGTTGGATGCCAAACTTCTTTTCTCTGTATTGCACTTGTGCCGCGAGATGACAATACATTTGAATCCAATCTAATCTAATCTCAAATCCTCTAGCTCTTACTGTTTTTTTTTGACTGAATATGATATCCGGTCTAACCTTTTTTGTTGACGGGTCGTTCTCCTGTCTCTCCACACAGTGTGCCTGGTACCACCTGCTCCAGCCTATACCCCCCCCCCTCGCCCCCCCACCACGAACACACACGAACCCAGCCACGGTCCGCAGCTCACGTGTGACCGGGGGGAGGGAGAGAGAGAGAGAGAGAGAGAGAGAGAGAGAGAGAGAGAGAGAGAGAGAGAGAGAGAGAGAGAGAGAGAGAGAGAGTCCCCTTCATAGACACGCCGTGGCTCAGTTCACACACAGCGCACCGGTCAAAGGCCTGTTTTACGGCACGAGGAGCGGCACCAGCAGAGGAATGCTCTCCTCTCCTCTCCTCTCCTCTCCTCTCCTCTCCTCACCTCACCGTCCCAGGGCCACGCCGGGTCCACGCGGGGTCATCCTCCCATGACACCCGTGGCCCTGAGACAGAGAGCACCGCCGCCGCCACGCCCCCCCCCCCCCCCCCCCCCACAGGCTCTTTGATGTCAGAGTGGACGGGTTTCTGAGGGACGAGCCGCTCAGGCGAGAGACACACAGACCGACCGGCCCGTACACCTGGACGAGTGGAACTAAAGGGGAGGCGTGGCGCAGAATGCGGCTCGCAGGTTAAGAAGGGAGGCCAGACGGAATGCCTGGAATGCCCTGTGAAAAAGAGAAAAACAAAGCAATATTCACATTAGACGGGTGACTAACTACTACTGATGTCATATAGCTGCAATTAGACTCGAATGATATAACCTGTCCCAGGAATGGAGACCATATATATAACGCATCGCTTATGTGCCTCACTGCATCGCTGAGCACAGAGTGACGGTACAACTCTGACTAATCTTCCCTGGGCTTTTTAAATCGACATTTTACATTTTACAATATACTACATCATTATTGGTAAGCTACCTCCTTATACTACATCACTATTGGTAAGCTACCTCCTTATACTACATCATTATTGGTAAGCTACCTCATTATACTACATCACTATTGGTAAGCTACCTCCTTATACTACATCATTATTGGTAAGCTGCCTCCTTATACTACATCATTATTGGTAAGCTGCCTCCTTATACTACATCATTATTGGTAAGCTACCTCCTTATACTACATCATTATTGGTAAGCTGCCTCCTTATACTACATCATTATTGGTAAGCTACCTCGTTATACTACATCATTATTGGTAAGCTGCCTCCTTATACTACATCATTATTGGTAAGCTACCTCCTTATACTACATCATTATTGGTAAGCTACCTCCTTATACTACATCACTATTGGTAAGCTACCTCCTTATAATACATCATTATTGATAAGCTACCGCCTTATACTACATCATTATTGATAAGCTACCTCCTTATACTACATCATTATTGGTAAGCTGCCTCCTTATACTACATCATTATTGGTAAGCTACCTCCTTATACTACATCATTATTGGTAAGCTACCTCCTTATACTACATCATTATTGGTAAGCTACCTCCTTATACTACATCATTATTGGTAAGCTACCTCCTTATACTACATCATTATTGGTAAGCTACGTCCTTATACTACATCATTATTGGTAAGCTACCTCCTTATACTACATCATTATTGGTAAGCTACCTCCTTATACTACATCATTATTGGTAAGCTACCTCCTTATACTACATCATTATTGGTAAGCTACCTCCTTATACTACATAATTATTGGTAAGCTACGTCCTTATACTACATCATTATTGGTAAGCTACTTCCTTATACTACATCATTATTGATAAGCTACCTCCTTATACTACATCATTATTAGTAAGCTACCTCCTTATACTACATCATTATTGGTAAGCTACATCCTTATACTACATCATTATTGGTAAGCTACGTCCTTATACTACATCATTATTGATAAGCTACCTCCTTATACTACATCATTATTGGTAAGCTACCTCCTTATACTACATCATTATTGGTAAGCTGCCTCCTTATACTACATCATTATTGGTAAGCTGCCTCCTTATACTACATCATTATTGGTAAGCTACCTCCTTATATTACATCATTATTGGTAAGCTACCTCCTTATACTACATCATTATTGATAAGCTACCGCCTTATACTACATCATTATTGGTAAGCTACCTCCTTATACTACATCATTATTGGTAAGCTACCTCCTTATACTACATCATTATTGGTAAGCTACCTCCTTATACTACATCATTATTGGTAAGCTACCTCCTTATACTACATCATTATTGGTAAGCTACCTCGTTATACTACATCATTATTGGTAAGCTGCCTCCTTATACTACATCATTATTGGTAAGCTGCCTCCTTATACTACATCATTATTGGTAAGCTACCTCCTTATACTACATCATTATTGGTAAGCTACCTCCTTATACTACATCATTATTGGTAAGCTACCTCCTTATACTACATCACTATTGGTAAGCTACCTCCTTATACTACATCATTATTGGTAAGCTACCTCCTTATACTACATCATTATTGGTAAGCTACCTCCTTATACTACATCATTATTGGTAAGCTACCTCCTTATACTACATCATTATTGGTAAGCTACCTCCTTATACTACATCATTATTGGTAAGCTACCTCCTTATACTACATCATTATTGGTAAGCTACGTCCTTATACTACATCATTATTGGTAAGCTACCTCCTAATATACTACATCATTATTGGTAAGCTACGTCCTTATACTACATCATTATTGGTAAGCTACCTCCTTATACTACATCATTATTGGTAAGCTGCCTCCTTATACTACATCATTATTGGTAAGCTACCTCCTTATACTACATCATTATTGGTAAGCTACCTCCTTATACTACATCATTATTGGTAAGCTACCTCCTTATACTACATCATTATTGGTAAGCTGCCTCCTTATACTACATCATTATTGGTAAGCTACCTCCTTATACTACATCATTATTGGTAAGCTACCTCCTTATACTACATCATTATTGGTAAGCTACCTCCTTATACTACATCACTATTGGTAAGCTACCTCCTTATACTACATCATTATTGGTAAGCTACCTCCTTATACTACATCATTATTGGTAAGCTACCTCCTTATACTACATCATTATTGGTAAGCTACCTCCTTATACTACATCATTATTGATAAGCTACCTCCTTATACTACATCATTATTGGTAAGCTACCTCCTTATACTACATCATTATTGATAAGCTACCTCCTTATACTACATCATTATTGGTAAGCTACCTCCTTATACTACATCATTATTGGTAAGCTGCCTCCTTATACTACATCATTATTGATCAGCTACCTCCTTATACTACATCATTATTGGTAAGCTACCTCCTTATACTACATCATTATTGGTAAGCTACCTCCTTATACTACTTCATTATTGGAATGGCATTTTGGAACCTATGGAACCCGTTCTAGTGACTGGCTGGTCCTTAAGGTCCCCTGAGTTTGCTCTGAACAGGGTAAATCTGCATTTCACTATGATGCCCCTCTAGCTCATGGACTGAACTCTCCCCTCTGTTGCAGAGTTTAAAACCATCATCTCCAACCTTTGTCATCAAGTTGTACGTGTTTTAATTTATTTGTTATCTTTGCTTTTTGCCTCGTCTTGTTGTCCCACCCACCAGCTTCCCACCCCTAACCCTGCCAATTGCCTTAGTATGAACGACCAGCCAAGCTGGTAGCAATGCAGAGAGCTGGGCTCGAACCCAGCATCTCCTGCATTAGTGGCGAGCGCCTTGCCCACTGCGCCACTTAGCCGCCCTTATTGTTGTCTCTTTGTTATGATTGTATATGCTGTGTGATTTTATATGCTTTTTTCTTCTTGCTTATTTCTCTACGTACACTCGACGTGAGTGTAAACGAGGGAAACCTCAGTTGCCTTTCGAGTTTAAATAAAGGTTTGAAATCAAATCTCTCTTTACACTGTTATATCTCCCCTCCTTCAGTAGCTACAGACAGCGATGAGATCTTGTGCCGAGTCAGATCGAACAACAAGAATGTTCTCAGACTCTCAAAAGCCTATGAATCCCTTAAAAAACCAATGCAAAACTATTTAAATAAAAGCCTATGAATCGGGGGTCTGTGGGTCTAATGCAGGGGCTCTTCCGCCTCAACAGCAAGTGCTGGCAGACTTTGTCAATGAATGTGTACAAATAACTCTTACATGTTAATCGATATATTACTACATGGAATAAACTCCCTAGTAAACTGGCCCTCCCTGGAGATTAGACGCAACATCCACTGGCTGGCCTTTGTATATAAAACACTTCTAGGCCGTAATCCCCCTTACTTTACTCGCCTAGTCCACCCTCGTCCACTCCCAAATTACCACACCCGGTCAGCCACACATATCCTGGTAAACGCCCCCCATGCCAACTCCTCACAAGGCCGTTCCTCCTTTCAGTACGCAGCAGCTGATAGCTGAAACACACCCTACAAGAAACCTTAAATATGGAAACGTTTATTTCAATTCGATTGTTTAAGGAAACTTTAGCAAACTCCCTAGAGCACTCATGTAGATGTTTCTCCATGTGCTAACACCATGCTGCCACTATATTGTTCTGTTGTCCGCCAGTTGTTGTTCAGTTCAGTTGTTGCTCTGTATGTATGTCCTGCCTTTTTAATAATGTTCCTTTGTGTTTTATTTTTATTTATTTGATTTTATCCCCCATCCCCTTTCCCCTAGGGGGCTTTTTACCCCCAAATAGGCCGTTATTGAAAATAAGAACTTGTTCTTAATTAACCTGCCTATTCAAATAAAGGTTTGATGATGATGATGATGATGAAACTAATCAGGTGCGTTCCCTTTCTTTCACTTCAATGGTGTCATTGAAATCAATTCCAGAAGCAGCCAGTCCACACAAAACAATACTACAATACTACTACTACAATAATACTGCTACTACAATACTACTACTACAATACTACTACTACTACTACTACAATACTACTACTAACATTCTTACCGTCTTTTACTAGCATGCACGTTGCCACTAAATAATCTTCCTTGCCCATATTACTGTGCTATGTCTTTACTACTATGCACTCAAGACTGTAGCATTCAAGTTCGACACTGTTTTGTTTTGACGAGCAACGTTATTTACCCTTAGCTGCCAGAGTTGTACCTTCCCTGCTGACTTGTTGTACACAACTTGTACACAACGCTAAACGACTGAATGTAAATGTGTACGAGGCTGGGGGAGACTCATCGCAGTATACCCACTGCAGAAAGCTATAGACTCAGTGGTTCCCAAAGTCGGGGTCGCGACCCAAAGGTGGGCCGCGAGCAGCCACGGGTGGGCCGCGAGATGATTTAAAAAAAAAAAAAAAAAAAAAAAAAAAAAATTAATTATTATTTTTTTGTCAGGCCACTGAACTTAGAAGCAGGCCAGGACAGTGTTTCTAGTTGTATTCTAAAATTCTATTCTATTGTATTCTAAAATGTGACTATATGGTTTTATATTAACTTAATAAATAAACAAAAACGAAAAATCTACTTATTTCAACGAACATTTCAAACTAAATAACAGATTATGCCCATAAAACGCTGAAAACAACCGAAGCAACAATAGTATTTTAATGGGGCTATTATTATTTTGCAACAAGTTAGCCCTCTCATAAATAGCACATATAAATGAATAACTAACTTGAACTAACTTAATAGGATTGAAGTGATATTTGGCTTAAAAAATCGGTCGCCTGGCAAAAAAAATAAAAAAAAAGCCAGACGATGTGCATTGGGCCGCGGCTCTCTGACGCCTTATTTTCTGGGCCCTGGCCTGAAAAGTTTGGGAACCCCTGGACTACACCACTGGATAAACGGTGGGTAAACTGAGTCTAGGTGTGTATACCTCCCACTACACGGCTGATTGCAGAATGTCCGGATTACTTTCAATCTGTGTTGACGGGTGTTTGTGTATAGCCTACACCCACCGTCTGCTCTGTACACACACACATGCAAACCTGCACAACAATAAATGGAGATGTTTTCTAAACCACGGAGTCACAAACAGTCTAGGACCACCCAGCGAGATACACATCAACTCGCGGGCCCGCGGGGCAAGATACAGCCCTTTTTAATCTGTCTATGGCCCACAAGAGGCTGCCTGCAAATCTGTATCAAGCCTTGTAACCCTATTGTCATTTGATTTCCATTTTGTCATTTAGCTGACAAGTTACGAGTTCTGTACAACAGGTGAGCAACTCTTTCAGCTGAGTAACAGTGTTCGTCAAACAGTGTCGAACTTGAATGCTACAGTCTTGAGTGCATAGTAGTGAAGACATATTAGTAGGTAGTCATATAGGCAAGGATGATTATTATTCTATATTCTAATAATATTATTATTAGAATCCTTAATGGCAGAGTGCATGCTAGTAAAAAAAAAAGACAGTGCAGATGTACAGTTTCCCACCCCACCTACCCAACCCCCCCCAATGTACAGTTTCTTCCCCCTCAAATACTCTATTTTTAGAAGAAGAAAAAAATGACTCACAAACAGTACTGTATATTTGTAGATCTGGTATGTCATAAATGTCTAGATTTAACAGTACTGTCTACCCGTATGTCATGTATGTCATATATGTTTATGTTATGATCATTTGAAAATGGGGGACCCTGATGTAAACAAGATGAAAGTCTTTCTCTGGTCTGCATCCCCTTAACAATTGTGTGTATTGAGCTGTACTGTATTGTACCCATTCTGCAATCTGTTAATAAAATGTTCAATCAATCAATCAATCAATCAATCAATCAATCAATCAAGGTTTAGTTTTTTTCTTCATTTCAGATATTGATTGAAGAAGTGTGTTTTTAGTCAACTCAACGGTTGAAAAATTGGGCGTGTTTCGGCTGTCCTGACTGTGTTCGTTCCACCACTGTGGAGCGATGACAGAGAATAGCTGGCTTCTCTTTGATGACCCTCCCGGAGCTCGGTTAGGAGTGGGTCTGAGGCGGCCCAGAAGATGCAGAGCGTAGGGGTCTTGAGGGTGTGTAGTTAGAGACCATTGGCTAGAGGTAAGAGAGAGCTGTTCCCTTTACTGCACGGTACGCCAGATCAAGTACACACCATAAGTACCACCACACTCACTAACGCATACTACTATATTATACTATATATAAGATAAGATAAGATAAGATAAGATAAGATAAGATAAGATAAGATAAGATAGGATAGTATATTCCTTTATTGATCCCCTTGGGGAGATTCAGGCATCATAGTAGCATGGGGAGGGGAGGTAGAGGTATGGGCAGGCTAATAGTAGAAATACATAAATAGAGGCAGAAAAATCAACAGTGTAAACAAAGGTGCAGATGAGGGTCTGAATGCCCTATCTATTGGTTATATTATACATTACAATAAATATAGAATTTGAATCTGAATATATACTATGAGTAAGAGTAAAAGTAAACAGTATACACAAGGTGCAGTATACACAAGGTACCCTAACTGGCACGATATACGTCATACGTTGTAGTCCGTGCAGGTTTCGGTGGTTAAGAGTCAGACACACTTAGTGGTCAGACATTCCTAGACATTCCTGCCCACGGTTGTGGAGCCTGACGGCCGCTGGTACGAAGGACTGGCAGAGGCCATGGTTTTTGATGATGATATGGCCATGATTTTTTAATTAGTTAGGATTTGTGTGTCCAGCTGTTTGATAATGATTGGCCATGGAGTAAGTGGGATTAGCCTACGTGGAGCACCTTTAACTTAAAAGAACACACTAACATGTTGTGAAATTTGCTTATCGTATTCTCCAGAGAGAGCGACAAGAAGATAGAGACCAGTTTCCTCTCTGTGCGTTCAGTAGAAAGCTATCTGGCTGCATGTTAGCCTAGCTTAGCACAATGAATGGAAGCGGACATGGCCGGTTAGCCTTCGGGAGAGGTGTTAGTTGGACAATGCCTAGGCCTAATGAAAATGTTCTCATCTACAGTACAACAACAATCACAGTCTGGATGAGTCCAAGCAGCAGAGTGTAATAAAATGCTATGGTGAAGTTTTTAGCTTGCTTTTGAAAATATCTAGTGATGAAGTGAAAGTTCTGTCACAAAACTATATTGTTACACATCCTTGCACATTTCTCAGTGGGTATACTGAAATCCTGGAGCTTTCTCAGTGGGTATACGGCGTATACTGTATCTGTGTATCACGTAAACTACACCACTGAGTTTTACCTGTAAGCACCAGGCTGGGATGTCGAGAAGGTGACATCTGAATCTGAGATTATATTAAAGGGGAACTATCTTATAAATGGCCTTTTTCAGTGTTTAGCATTGTTTCCTAGCTATATGGACTTATATTAATATGATCTATGTCTCTAATTCTCATATTGGCGCATTCTTCCAATTCTCCTCTCACAATATTCACCCTCACTGAACTGAGTCATCTGAAAATGTGCTGATTTGTGATGTCAGAGAGACTCAGCTGCATGTTGAGACTCACACACTCAGCACAGTTACCATTGTGGTTGGAGCCCAGGCTCAAAACGGCTTAAGATCTTGAGGTAGAAAAATGCTGTTTTTGAGGACTTCATTAGAAATACAAAACAATGAATAAAATAAAATAAAAAATTACACAGGTGTTCCATAGACTCACAGGGATTGTGTAAAAGTGCCCAAATAGTGAAAGAAATAGTAAAATAGTTCCCCTTTAATATATACAGTGAGTAGTATTAATATATACAGTGAGTAGCATTAATATATACAGTGAGTAGCATTAATATGTACAATATATACAGTGAGTAGTATCAATATGTACAGTGTGAGTAGCATTAATATGTACAGTGTATGGGGTTGAATATGATATCAAATACAATGCCAGTAAGAGTGCTGTTTTAATATGTAGATCCAAAGAGGACATAATGTCTAACATTTCCTGACTTCAAATTGTCTGAAAATAATCTTGGTCTGTGAAAGGGTAAAATATCTTTTTTACAGAACAAATGACAGATGATGATGATATATACAGGCAATGCCGCAGGATGTATGCACAAGCGAACACTCGCTCACGCAAGTTCAGTACAGTATGTGTGCAGATGGAGTGAAAGTGTCTCTGTTCAGAGCATATTGTACACCACTTTATACTGCACACTTGTGGTCAAGCTACAAAAAAAGCAAGTTTGCGGAGACTTCAAGTAGCTTATAATGATGCCATGAGAATATTACTCAAAAGACCTAGATGGTGTGTAGTGCAAGTGAAATGTTCGTGGCTGCACGTGTCAATACCTTCCATGCTGTTTTAAGAAGTCTCATGTATAAATTCATCTGTCGGCTAAATGACTCTGGAAACAAGATCATTCTGGTTTTAACGGACATTAGGTTCAGTGCTGCACGTTACCGCTCATTTACATTTAGTCATTTAGCTGACGCTTTTATCCAAAGCGACTTACAAGTTCTGTACGACAGTGTTACAGTGTAGGTTAGTTGATTAGGACAGGTGCATGACAGTAAGGTTAGTTATAGGGTTAGATCTTTTTATTTTCATTATTTTTTTTATTATTTCAGATAATGGTTGAAGAAGTCTATGTGAAGTCTATGTGTGAAGTCTATGTGGAGACATTGACACAGCTGTCTATTTGTGGGACGTTGATGTGTATTTTAAGTGATTTTGCCCGTTGAGTGTAATTTTATATAGGTCGTGTATAAAAAAAATCTGGACCATGAGTCTGTATTAAAGTTTGAAAATTGAAATTAAATTGAATATTAATATGTACATCGCTGGTGGTTGTACAGCATTTCTCTGATCATGGCCTGGAGGTCGTATAGTAGTTCACAGAGCTTTGTTCCGCGACCACCGGTCTCTCTCTGGTCTCTCTCCGTGCTGGACAGCCTTCCTGTGGGAACAGGCCTCTCTGGTTGCAGCACGTCTCAGTCTCCACCCTAGTTGTTTGTCAGCAGCTGTACTGGGCCTGCTGTTCAGTCACCCAGGCCCTAATGTCATAATGGTCTCCTGCTCCTCAGCTCCACAGAAGCCACCAGAGCACACAATGCCTGCCTGGCAGCCTGTGTGCAGGCCGGGGATAAGGTAAGGAGGAGACCCAACAGGCAAACCGGGGAGGTTCAGGGATTATCCCCCCCCCCACCACACCTGCTGTTCTCACCCTGTGGCACCGTGAATAGCTGCTGCCGTTTGTGGCCACGTGGGAGGGGAGGGGAGGGGGAGCGAGGTAACGACGCCTTTTATCGTGAGACCGACCGTGAGAGTTTGTGTTTATCACGGGAACACGATCGGGGGGAAACGCCGTCGATCCAGGTCCAGCGCGGTTGGGTTATTGTTGTCATGGTTGTGAGATTTAGGATCTGGAAGCTATTATTTAATTTACACAGGTGACCCTCACCACGGCGATGCTGTGTCGGAGGAAAGAGACAGTTGTTAGAAATAGTAGACTGTTTTGCTGATACATTTCTATGCCTTTTCCATGTTGACCAGGTTTTGTTTAGGCCCAGGTTTTGTTTAGGCCCAAGTTTTGTTTAGGCCCAGGTTTTGTTTAGGCCCAGGTTTTGTTTAGGCCCAGGTTTTGTTTAGGCCCAGGTTTTGTTTAGGCCCAAGTTTTGTTTAGGCCCAAGTTTTGTTTAGGCCCAGGTTTTGTTTAGGCCCAGGTTTAGTTTAGACTCAGGTTTTGTTTAGACTCAGATTTAGTTTAGGCTCAGGTTTAGTTTAGGCTCAGGTTTAGTTTAGACTCAGATTTTGTTTAGACTCAGATTTAGTTTAGGCTCAGGTTTAGTTTAGGCTCAGGTTTAGTTTAGGCCCAGGTTTTGTTTAGACTCAGGTTTTGTTTAGACTCAGATTTAGTTTAGGCTCAGGTTTAGTTTAGGCTCAGGTTTAGTTTAGGCCCAGGTTTTGTTTAGACTCAGGTTTTGTTTAGACTCAGATTTAGTTTAGGCTCAGGTTTAGTTTAGGCTCAGGTTTTGTTTAGACTCAGATTTAGTTTAGGCCCAGGTTTTGTTTAGGCTCAGATTTAGTTTAGACTCAGGTTTTGTTTAGGCCCAGGTTTTGTTTAGACTCAGATTTAGTTTAGGCCCAGGTTTTGTTTAGGCCCAGGTTTTGTTTAGGCCCAGGTTTTGTTTAGGCTCAGGTTTTGTTTAGACTCAGATTTAGTTTAGGCCCAGGTTTAGTTTAGGCCCAGGTTTTGTTTAGGCTCAGGTTTTGTTTAGACTCAGATTTAGTTTAGGCTCAGGTTTAGTTTAGGTACAGGTTTTGTTTAGGCCCAAGTTTTGTTTAGGCCCAGGTTTTGTTTAGGCTCAGGTTTTGTTTAGGTCCAAGTTTTGTTTAGGCCCAGGTTTTGTTTAGGCCCAAGTTTTGTTTAGGCCCAAGTTTTGTTTAGGCCCAGGTTTTGTTTAGGCCCAAGTTTTGTTTAGGTCCAAGTTTTGTTTAGGCCCAGGTTTTGTTTAGGCCCAAGTTTTGTTTAGGTCCAAGTTTTGTTTAGGCCCAGGTTTTGTTTAGGCCCAAGTTTTGTTTAGGCCCAGGTTTTGTTTAGGCCCAAGTTTTGTTTAGGCCCAGGTTTTGTTTAGGCCCAAGTTTTGTTTAGGCCCAAGTTTTGTTTAGGCCCAGGTTTTGTTTAGGCCCAAATTTTGTTTAGGCCCAAGTTTTGTTTAGGTTCAAGTTTTGTTTAGGCCCAGGTTTTGTTTAGGCCCAAGTTTTGTTTAGGCCCAGGTTTTGTTTAGGCATTCGTTTTGTTTAGGCTCAGGTTTTGTTTAGACTCAGATTTAGTTTAGGCACAGGTTTAGTTTAGAGTCAGGTTTAGTTTAGGCCCAGGTTTTGTTTAGGCCCAGGTTTAGTTTAGACTCAGATTTAGTTTAGGCCCAGGTTTTGTTTAGGCCCAGGTTTTGTTTAGACTCAGGTTTTGTTTAGACTCAGATTTAGTTTAGGCCCAGGTCTAGATCTACCAGCAGGCAGCCAAGCTTGACATCAAACACTCAACTGCCTGAAAAAACGATTACGGGAAAGAAAAAGAAATCCATGACTTTTCCACGCTTTCCATAACTGGGTGGAATGTTTGACATTTTGGCACGAGACTCGCGTTCATAAAACTGCCAACAGTGTTGGACTCCACCACCACGTCAAACCACATGAAAAACCCAAACGTCTCCTCCTGTGAGACAAGCTCCCCAGGTCTCAATTAGACCTGATGATGACTGACCTAGTGGGAGCTGCAGTTGGAATCACCCGAGGAACCTATTGTGAAGGAAGCATAATAACAGCAGAGTCTGGGCCCCCAGAACCGCAAAACAATTACCGATCACTTAGTTCTGCTTGTCAGCTATACGACAACAGAGGGCTCGGTACAACTCAGCTGGGGAAAACAGGAGAGGACACAGGGGGGACTCCTCCCTGCAAAACAGGAACACATCATGAAATTGGCGCCCCGTGTTGTTGGTGTCGTCAGGGTGTAGAAAATTCGGAATGTGAAATTGCATTTTGTTTGTCATTCTGCTAGCGTTACGGTATAGCGTTGGTCATTCACAGTCCAGCAGCTACTGTAGTAAACCTTGTCAATACATTTGTTCGTGAATGTTGATGAATGTGACGTGATTTGTGTTCATTCATAATTCATTTAAATCATCGCTTGTTCAGAGGAATATGAAAATTGGAAGCGGTGTAGGTTTGGATTCAACATGGAGGGGGGGGGGGGGGGGCAGGGGCGAGGGGTCTGGAGTAGGGGTGGGAATCGCCAGAGACCTCACGATACTATCGCGATACTTGCGTCACAATACGATAGTATCGCGATACTAAATATATCGCGATACGCTGAGTATATATTTTCTTTCTGATCAAATTTAATTTATTACCTTTTTTCAACTGCAAAGTAAAACTTTGTCAACATGTTTTATCTAATAAAATAAAGTTCAGTCTGTTCATATCACTTCAATCATTTTAATTGCAGAACATGGTATTTTATCAAGCAGACAGATGTAAACACTGTAATCTGTGTTGCATGTACCTGACAAACTGAACAGTTTGTATTACAGTCATATTCCAACTTAACTGAATGCGTGTGTGTGTGTGTGTGTGTGTGTGTGGACTACTGTACTATTACAGGTATTGAAATGAACAATGCAACTTCCTTAAATTTTTTTTATGAATAATTAAATATCAATACTTGGCGTCCCTGTATCGATACAGTATCGCCACGCAAAGTACCGCGATACTACTACGTATCGATTTTCCCCCCACCCCTAGTCTGGAGGTAGTAGTAGTAGTAGTAGTTTATTCAGTCATCATCTCACACAATATACACAATCATTTAACAATATTTGATTTTACAGTGACTGAAAAGGTACAGACTGAAGCATAATGCTTATATATGCCTGTCCTATATTCTTAACAAAATTAAGACTCCAAAACAGTATTCTAAAAGAAAATAGCAAAAAACAGTATTATTCATCTTTGTAGGTCCTCCCCCAGGACATCTTGAGCATCAAACGCTTAATTTCCTGCATTCTGGTTAACTTTTCTGCACCAATTTATGGCGGAAATGTCTTTATTTATGTAAAGGAAAAGACAACATTCAGGTCCCCGCTGACACAAATATAATGTAATATAATGCAGTAAGGTTCTCAGGCGTTCTGTGTTGCTTTCAAATATTTATTCTACTATATATTATCTCTTTTGGGGGGGGGGGGGGGGGGTTGTCTTTCATATTAGCAATTTTTTTGAGGGGGACAAATGTACCTCTCCTCAATATACATAGCTATTATACATCATAGCTATGTCAAGATGGGCTTGCTTAAACACAGACGTAACTGGACAACAGAAAACCCACCACGAGGGAAGTCACAGGGGACTTATGCCACAATAATGTCGAACGCCCTACCCACAGCCGTAAAATAATGTGAATCGCTGCCCTCCTTCAAAACCGCTGTCAAAGAGCATGGTGGCTGCAATTAGAAAGGGGCCCTGGTAAATGTCCAAACCCCCCCCCCCCCACCCACCCAACCCCCTACAATGTACAGTTTCTTCCTCTTCGAATGTATATATTTTTCTTTTAAGATCTCTTTCTCAACACTTTGTGCGCCAAAAACGAGTATACTCGTTATTGCCCGCCATGCGTTGTGCGCCAGAAACGAGTTAACTAGTTTTTGGGATCAATATTTCATTTTTTCGCCATGGCATTCATAATTCATCCAGCCTCCCTCCGGGACGCAGCTGGACCCTGTTCTGATATTGCAACGCCTCAA
>NC_140174.1:10209002-10237324 GCF_963971535.1 Notolepis coatsorum
ACGAGAAGACGGTCTCTAGATGATCGGCCTAATGGGGAGACTGAGTGCAGGAGTTGAAGCGTAGAAGAAAGGAGGACTTTTGTACTGTCTTCTACTATTAAGCACTTGTCTTCTACTATTAACCACTTGTCTTCTACTATTAATCACTTGTCTTCTACTATTAAGCACTTGTCTTCTACTATTAATCACTTGTCTTCTACTATTAAGCACTTGTCTTTTACTATTAATCACTTGTCTTCTACTATTAAGCACTTGTCTTCTACTATTAAGCACTTGTCTTTTACTATTAAGCACTTGTCTTTTACTATTAAGCACTTGTCTTTTACTATTAATCACTTGTCTTCTACTATTAAGCACTTGTCTTTTACTATTAAGCACTTGTCTTCTACTATTAATCACTTGTCTTCTACTATTAAGCAATTGTCTTTTACTATTAAGCACTTGTCTTTTACTATTAAGCACTTGTCTTCTACTATTAAGCACTTGTCTTTTACTATTAAGCACTTGTCTTCTACTATTAAGCAATTTTCTTTTACTATTAAGCACTTGTCTTCTACTATTAAGCACTTGTCTTTTACTATTAAGCAATTTTCTTTTACTATTAAGCACTTGTCTTCTACTATTAACCACTTGTCTTTTACTATCAAGCACTTGTCTTTTACTATTAAGCACTTGTCTTCTACTATTAAGCACCTGTCTTCTACTATTAAGCACTTGTATTTTACTATTAAGCACTTGTCTTTTACTATTAAGCACTTGTCTTCTACTATTAAGCACTTGTATTTTACTATTAACCATTTGTCTTCTACTATTAAGCACTTGTATTTTACTATTAACCATTTGTCTTCTACTATTAAGCACTTGTATTTTACTATTAAGCACTTGTCTTTTACTATTAAGCACTTGTCTTTTACTATTAAGCACTTGTCTTCTACTATTAACCATTTGTCTTCTACTATTAAGCACTTGTATTTTACTATTAAGCACTTGTCTTCTACTATTAAGCAATTTTCCTTTACTATTAAGCACTTGTCTTTTACTATTAAACACTTGTCTTCTACTATTAAGCACTTGTCTTCTACTATTAATCACTTGTCTTCTACTATTAAGCACTTGTCTTCTACTATTAATCACTTGTCTTCTACTATTAAGCACTTGTCTTTTACTATTAATCACTTGTCTTCTACTATTAAGCACTTGTCTTTTACTATTAATCACTTGTCTTCTACTATTAAGCACTTGTCTTTTACTATTAAGCACTTGTCTTCTACTATTAATCACTTGTCTTCTACTATTAAGCAATTGTCTTTTACTATTAAGCACTTGTCTTTTACTATTAAGCACTTGTCTTCTACTATTAAGCACTTGTCTTTTACTATTAAGCACTTGTCTTCTACTATTAAGCAATTTTCTTTTACTATTAAGCACTTGTCTTCTACTATTAAGCACTTGTCTTTTACTATTAAGCAATTTTCTTTTACTATTAAGCACTTGTCTTCTACTATTAACCACTTGTCTTTTACTATCAAGCACTTGTCTTTTACTATTAAGCACTTGTCTTCTACTATTAAGCACCTGTCTTCTACTATTAAGCACTTGTATTTTACTATTAAGCACTTGTCTTTTACTATTAAGCACTTGTCTTCTACTATTAAGCACTTGTATTTTACTATTAACCATTTGTCTTCTACTATTAAGCACTTGTATTTTACTATTAACCATTTGTCTTCTACTATTAAGCACTTGTATTTTACTATTAAGCACTTGTCTTTTACTATTAAGCACTTGTCTTTTACTATTAAGCACTTGTCTTCTACTATTAACCATTTGTCTTCTACTATTAAGCACTTGTATTTTACTATTAAGCACTTGTCTTCTACTATTAAGCAATTTTCCTTTACTATTAAGCACTTGTCTTTTACTATTAAACACTTGTCTTCTACTATTAAGCACTTGTCTTTTACTATAAAGCACTTGTCTTCTACTATTAAGCAATTTTCCTTTACTATTAAGCACTTGTCTTCTACTATTAAGCACTTGTCTTTTACTATTAAACACTTGTCTTTTACTATTAAGCACTTGTCTTTTACTATTAAGCACTTGTCTTCTACTATTAAGCACTTGTCTTCTACTATTAAACACTTGTCTTTTACTATTAATCACTTGTCTTCTACCATTAATCACTTGTCTTTGACTATTAAGCACTTGTCTTTTACTATTAACCACTTGTCTTCTACTATTAATCACTTGTCTTCTACTATTAAGCACTTGTTAAACTATTAATGCCTATACTACTACCTACTATGCTAATATGTCTATAGTACTACCTACTATGCTAATATGCCTATATATACCTACTATGCTAATATGTCTATACTACTATGCACTCAAGACTGTAGCACTCAAGTTCAACACTGTTTGATGAACAATATCACTGACCTTTAGCTGCCAGAGTTGTTGTACCTTCCTGCCGACTTGTTGTACACAACTTGTAAGTGGCTTTGGATAAAGGCGTCAGCTAAATGACCGAATGGCTAAATTAGGAGATAGGTGAGGCTTCATTTGACCAGAGGCTGACCTCTTGGCTCTGGCCAAGTCACTCCAGGCAATAGTGATGGATTTGTGTGGATGCAGCAGGTAATTTGAAGGGAGGATTTGAAAGGATCTTTGGGTTTCCCACAAATCAACGGGCGAGAGGTCGGACCCAACAGGGGCAACGCCTTCAGGGCAGAGCTGGTAAATAATTTGGACGCTAAAAGAGGTGTACGTATTACTTTAGTTTCATGATGTGTTTGGATCACATTCGTGTATATACAATTATATACAAATATATATAATTATATATAAACTACTTACTGTATATACTTTGAATTTTTTTTATAAAAAAAAGTAATTATTCTATATACCTACGTATACACCTGCATATAACCTATATAACTCTGTATGATGCATATACAATAATGCTGTATATAGCGTACAGGGCCGCCTGGGTGAAATGCGAGGCCCTGTGCGAGATACATTTTTTAATTCTTTTCATACAGTCAACATATTCTTAAATAATAGCGCTGCCCGAGGCTGGGCATGATACAGTCAACATATAGCAAGAGAGAGAGAGAGAGAGAGAGAGAGAGAGCTCCTGTTCTACAGTCAATATACAGTGTTATCGCTTTGTAACACTGTACAAATTTCTCCACAACACACATGTACAAGTGGCAGTAATGCAGAAAATCCAGCAAGGGAAGAAGCAGTGTAGAAAACAGGTGGAGTTTTTGCCTAGCAATGGGAATGCTTTGGCTGTACTGTGTAGATAGAAGTACACACTCTAGTGTTGATGTATTTGTTTACAAGGCTTCAGGTATGGTTGCTCTGCTACAAACACAGTAGAGCAGCTGTGTGCACATCCAACCTGTTTTAGGCCATGTGCAGGATAAAACTAAATGTGACTGAAGGAAAAATTGCAATGAACTGACCGACACAATTGACAACTATAAGCAATGCAATGCTCAGAGAGAGAGAGAGAGAGAGAGAGAGAGAGAGAGAGAGAGAGAGATAGTCTGTGATGATCCAGACAGAGAGAGTATGTGGTCCAGAAAGAGGGAGATGAGTCTGTGGTCCTGACAGAGAGAGAGAGAGAGAGAAAGAGAGAGAGATGGGTCTGTGGTCCAGACAGAGAGAGAGAGAGATAAGCAAGACAGCTAAGATGAGCCCCTAAAGGATATTCAACTTTTAATGGAAGAACAAAACAGAAGGAAAAGATAACTTCACAAAGGCAACATGAATATACATAGATCCAAAAGGACAAAGATCAACACTTAAATCCAAAGAGAAGAGGGTCTATACCAGAGAAAACAAAGTAGCAAGGAGCCAACGGCCGACATCAGCTAAATAGGCTAACTGCAAATAGAGTAGCCAGGTACTGACACCAGGTACACACCGTTAGCTACGACAGCTAGCCGGCCCGTTTGGCTCAATATAACGTTAGCTACGTTAGCTAGCCGGCCCGCTTTGGCTCAATATAACATTAGCTACGACAGCTAGCCGGCCCGCTTGGCTCAATATAACGTTAGCTACGTTAGCTAGCCGGCCCGCTTGGCTCAACATAACATCTACGACAGCTAGCCGGCCCGCTAGCTCAACATAACGTTGGCTACGATAGTTAGCCGGCCCGCTAGCTCAACATAACATTAGCTACGATAGCTAGCCGGCCCGCTAGCTCAACATAAGGTTAGCTACGATAGCTAGCCGGCCCGCTGGTCCAACAGAACGTCAGCTACGAAAGCTAGCCGGCCCGCTGGCTCCACATAACGTTAGCCAACATAACGTTAGCCTTATCCACGATAGCTAGCTGGCCCGAGAGAGAGAGAGAGAGAGAGAGAGATCCACGGCGGGAATAGAATAGAGTGCATTAAAAATTTACCAAACGTCCAAGAGGATGGAGACAACCGCGTGGAGTTGACGAAGTTCATCTGCCGAACGACCGTCCTCTTCATCTTGGCATAACAATGCTGCACGCGCTCTCTCTAGGTTAGCTAACGCTAGTTAGCCTTTAGCTAAGCTACTAGCCGACATGGCTATCCCGACTGAACCACACGTTAGCACTCCATATTATAACGTAGCTAAAGCTAACTAGCTGTCCCTGCCTTTAGCTAAGCCGCCATGGCTAGCCTGACTGAACTTTCTAAGATGCAACAACTTTCATCTTCAGTCCATCTGCCGAACGACTGTCCTCTTCGTCTTGGCTGGCATAACCTCCAATGCTGCACGCGCGAAATAGTCAGACGCAGCTGACGCACGCCGGCCGACTGTACACATGTAACCCCTCCCTTCGTTGAAACCAATAGTATGTCTGCTGCAGAGCCCCAGAGCTCCAATAGTGTATCTGCAGAGCCGCAGAGTCAGGAACTAGTCAGACACATTCTACAAACGTGTCTAATGTGAAATATATAAGCATATAAGCAAAACTAGATTTTAGGTCTGTGATGAAAAAGGGCCTCGCGGGAAAGGGGGCAGCAAAAAAATAAAAATAAAAATCTTTTTTTTTTTTTTTTTTTTTTTGCGAGGCCTCCCTTCCCGCGAGGCCCTGTGCGACCGCAATGCTCGCACACCCCCTGAGGCGGCCCTGATAGCGTATATATACAGTATGTTTATTCTTACGGTATATATATAAATGGTAAACGGCTGCATTTATGTAGCGCTTTTATCCAAAGCGCTTTACAATTTGTTCCTCACATTTTACCCATTCACTCACACATTCACACACCGATGGCGGAGGCAACCATGCAAGGTGCCAACCTGCTCATCGGGAGCAATTAGGCGTTAAGTGTCTTTGCTCAAGGACACTTCAACAATGTCAGCAATGTCCCAGATATCAATCCATATCTGTCTGTATATAGCCTACCTGCATATAATCCTTTTTACATATCTGTAGATACTATATCAATATCTGTACATATGGTGACCACCCCGGTCACAAACTGTTTGAGACATTCCTCTCTGGCAGAAGGCTGTGGTCCATCAGGGCCAAAACCTCACGCCACAAGAACAGTTTCTTCCCCTCTGCAGTGAGCCTCATCAACAAGGCTCGGGACCCTCACTGACATTAACACACCCCCAGACCAGGCTGCAGAAACAAATGAGTGGGGGGGCATAAAATGTTCTCGGGGGGGCACAATGGTTTTTCATGGTTCCCTTTTATACGTTTCAGCTGGGACAACGGCGCTGTGGCTTGCTTGGCGCTGCCCACGGTGCTGAACTAAACAGCAGAGAGGCAATTGAAAAATCAAATTTCTCTATCTTAAGAACATTCACTTATACAAAAACAGACTGAACGGATATATATAACAGACCTGCTGGGGCAGCGGACTGAGAGCAGGGGACACAGACAGGCTGGATAAGATGGTCAGGAAGGCCAGTAGCGTGGTTAGGGTGTAGCTGAACGCCCTAGCGAGGGTGGCGGAGAGGAAGAGCCTTGCTAAGCTCCAGGCCATCAGGGAAAACCCCTCCCACCCACTATACACAGACTTGGCTGACAGGAGGAGCATGCATTGTTATAGGCTCACACTACCTAAATGCAGCACTGAACGGCACAGGAAGTCCTTCATTCCGACAGCCATCAGACTTTACAACGCATCACTGTGCCTCACTGCATCACTGAGCACAGAGTGACAGTTACCATCTTCCTGGACTTTTACTTTTTAAACAGCACTGTGCAATATTACACCTACTGTAGACTTCAGTATATTTTTACTGTATTTATTTACTGTATCTTTTATTCTATTTTTATTCTATTTCATTTTATTCTATTCTTAGGCCATTTGTTTTGTTATTCTTATTCGTGACTTGTTCTGTCTAAATGTTTAATGTTGAGTGATTTGGAGTGTCAAATTTCCCTCAGGATAATACATTTCTATTCTATTCTATTCTATATCTTTGAAAAGTCTCCATTTATTCAACACTTCTGAATTCACTGACAAACTGAACTGAACTGACAAAAATAAGGTGCATAAAAAAGCAAACAAAATTCCTCCACAGGCTACTCACCATCATTAGTAGAGCGGCAAGCGGCGTTTGGGACAGAGTGAAATCTTCTTAAAACACTGCCCCTCCACTCATTCCTGAACTTTTTTGTTAAGTCCTTCTCAAATGCCAACTGAATTAAATTGGCCTTGCGTCGATGAAGCATACTAAGGCGATGTTCTGTAAAGATGTTCTTGAGGGTAGAAAACGAATTATCACAGAGTGCCGTGCTAGCTTCAGTAGTGTTGTTGTTGACATCAGTGCCCACTAGGGCTGTCCCCGACTAAGGATGTGGATAGTCGACTTTGATTGAAAAAAAAATAAAAATAAAAAATGTTTTTTTTTTTTTTTTTTTTTTCTCAGTGTGGGCACAGCTGACTCAGTGGGCGGGCCAGGCCCCCCAATGCCCGCCCATGGCGCCGGGTCTGCACACCCCTAGACTATATACTTGTATATACAATCAAAACATACTTGTTCATACTTTGCTGTTCATACTCTTTGCACATATTTAGCCCTGCTAAATATCCCATCCCACTGTATTGTTATTTTATTCTAATTAGTGTATATGCTTGACCACATCTTGCACAGTTGTACAGCCCTGGCCTATTCTTATTTGAATTTTTATTTATAATTGTACTATATTCTATCGTGCTATATTTAATTTAGTTTATATCCCATTTTATTTTATTCAGCCTCTTTATTTACAGTTGTACAGCCCTGGCCTATATTTAATTTCATAATTCTATTCTATTGTGCTTCTATCTTAACTTAGTTCATATTTCATTTTATTTTACGCCACCTTTTTATTTTATTATCTGTCCGTTATTGTCTGTCCGTTAATGTCTCACCGAAAATTACCAAAGCAAATTCCCTGTATGTGAAAATGCACGATATATCGGCCGCCGATATAATATCGGCCGATATGGCAATTTTTTTACACATCGGTATCGGTCCGATATCAAGATAGGGCCGATATTCAATTTTTTTTTTTTTTTATATAATATCTTTTTTTTTTACATGTTTTGGCCTTAAATAGTTTCAAAATATCAGTCATTTCTGAAAATAAGTTACAAAAGTAAAAAAATTATGCCTTTTGGAAAATAGCTCTTTATTTGATTATCATAAAAAAGTGTTTTCTATACAGAGATATCGACATCGGTAAATATCGGTATCGGCCAGAACAGCAATATTAATATCGGTTATCGGTATCGGCCACAATTTTCACATCGGTGCATCACTATGAAAACTACTTGGCAATAAAGACCTTTCTGATTCTGATTCTGATTCTACTCTTACTAGTTCCACTGCTGGCCAGTATGACTTACTACCATATTGTCTTTATACCTGTATCACTGTACATATTGTACTACTCACTGTACTACTAATGTACTACAGTACTACATTAATAGTTGTATTAATACTCTGATTAGCACTATTACTCAGTAGTACTAATCTATATATTTTATACCCAGTTTAATCACCTGTACATTGTATATATTACTATTGCACTTTACTGTTACATTTGCACTCTGGTTGGATGCCAAACGTCTCTTTGTTGTACTGTACTTGTGCTGCATGATGACAATACATGTGAATCGAATCTAATCGAATCTAACTTAATAATCTACATTAAGATCATAGCCTCCTGGTGCGGCTGGGTGGCGTAGCGGAGATTGCGCTCGTCACCAATGCAAAAGACTCCGGTCGCGAATCCCGGTGTCAGCATTGCCTGCGGCTTGGACCAGTCGTCATACTATCTCAATTGACAGAGGTAGCGGGTGGAAGTCGATGGGTGGGGATTGGACGTTGTGGACAGCGACTCCTACAGGTCGGTTGGTGCGCCTGTATAGCAGAGACAGGAAGTATCGGGGGCAGCGTGAGCCTCCCACGTGTTACTCCTCGCCACTGAGAGTCCACGCTGTCTGGTGAAAAGATGCAACAGGCTGCCTCCTCGTGTACCGGAGGGGACACGTGATGCAAGGCTTCTATCCTCACTACAGCCGACCAGTGGGAGGCATAGTCTAGCAACGTTCACAGGGGAGGGGAGAATTGGCACTACAAAATTGGGATGGGAGAAAAATAGAAAAATAAGGAGAAAGAGTGGATAAAAAAAAAAATATATCATAGCCTCCTTGAGAGACAAAGAGATGAACTCTCAGGTGAACGCTGTGAAATAATTGAGTTCAGTTAAAAAAATATATATATATATACAGTATACATAAATCAATTCAGATGCTGTCACCGATCGCGGAGACGAAACGTAAAAAAAGGAGTTCCTCAGACATCTCCAGTCCAATCTGGTGTCTGGCTTTGTCATGCGACGGTGTGCTCGAGGCTCAGAGGCTCCGAGGCTGCGAGACCCAGAGGCCCCAGAGGCCCCCGAGGGCCCCGGATGGACTCACAGGGTCCCCTTCTATTGTTTTCCCGCCAAAGACTTAAAAAAAAAAACTCCTGCTTTCCGGTCTCCCCCCCCCCCCCCCCCCCCCAAGACGTCTCTTCTCCAGAAGATGGCCGCTCGCCGCAGAGCCAGAAGGAATGCCGCGCTAAGCCCCGGCCGTCAATGACAAACAAAAACACGTCAACAACAATGGCCGGCGTGGACCAAGCCCGACCGCGTTACACCCCCCCCCCCGCCCCCACCCGGACAGACAATGCCAGACGGCTCACCCTGCCCTCCCCGCTACGACCCAACCCAACCCTCGGCACCCCTGCCGGGCCGGGAATGCCGGAGGGGGGGGACGGGACGGGACGATGACCCTTCTTTTTTCCGCCTCTCCACGGTCCCACCTTGTTTGGTTTCTCAGGAAGATTAGGAGGTATGGGGGGGGGTGGGGGGGGGGGGGGGCGGGGGGGGTCGGGGAGTGTCCGACGAAACTAGCTGGTATGGATCCCGACCGCGGTGGAGAGGATTCCGGAGAGAGGGGGGAGGCCGGGAGACTCTGAACAAAGTCTGGAGGAGGACCAGATGCTGGTGTGGTTTGGCACATGGAGGTCTAGAATTTCATGCTGGATTGCAAGAACTTTGTAGGGTTTTTTTCACTGGTCTGGCGATCATTCAAACACGCGAAGCCCTGCTAACACACACACGACACAGCAGTTCTCTATTACCGGGGCTTCATCCATTATTATGAAGGAGAAGTGAACGCGGGGGGCTTATTAGAGGGCTTCTATCCTCCAATGGCGGCAGACTGTCAGCAAACATGAAAGTGTGATTGGTGACTTTATTAGCTTTGCTTTTGGGACTCGGTTTCCGTTGACTTCCATGTTGTTGCTGTTGGAACGCTGCCCGAAACCCATGTTCCACCCTCCTCCGCTGGGGCTTGAACCGCAGCCCGGCGGCAGGGGAGCGCCGTCAGGTGTGTTCGCAGCGGTTAGGTGCCAGTCGGGGGAGGGGGGGGGGCACAGCAGCTGTCTAGGTGGCAACAGTGGCCCACCGCCTCATGGTGAATTCACCCCCCGGGCCCCGCAGGACCAGTGGTCCAGGGACCATCAACTGTTGGCATAACAGCCGAAGCCACAGGTACACAGGGGCCTCTGGGGGCTTGATATAGAGCACACACACACACACACACACACACACACACACACACACACACACACACACACACGCACACACGCACACACACACACACACACACACACACACACACACACACACACACACACACACACACTCTCATATACACACACACGTGAACACGACGCAGGCCTACACAGAGGCAAAGCCCTTTGGCAAAACATTGTTCCACGAACAGCAAAGAAACTGCTTCCGTAAAAATATCATAACATTCAGTTCTTTATTATAACACACTAAGATCCAGTTCCCATTTTATATACGCTCGTAAAGTCCTCCTGCCAAGCGCCGTGTTGCACCGCGGTAGTAAATGTGATTATGAACGGCAAGAGGGTCCACTGCCCCGGACCCCGGACCCCGGCGTCCTGTAAACCGTCAACACATCACTAGAATTACCACCGGCGTCAGGCAGAGCGACACGTGCCAAGACGACGTGCCAGCGACGGAGCAGAGAGAGCGACGCCAGCAGCTCCCAGCCGTATATACCTACATGTGCTCGGCATACTCCGGAGATTACCTCGACCGTGGAGGAGGCAGACCGCGTCGGGAAGAGAGGAAAAATAACAGCAAGAGCGGCAACAAAGAGCGGCTCGGCGGGAACACACGCAGGAAATTAAAACGGTCTACCGCGGGACGTCTCTCCTCAAACCCAAAAGTGGGAATTTTCCACAATTAAGGCTCCTTTCTTTCTTTCCTTTTTTTTTTTAAGGTGCTGTAAGTGGTATTTCTTAAAATAAGTGTTAAATAGCTCTACATTCCGACAGCCATCAGTGGTATAGGGAGGTGTTAAGTCTGACGTCACTTTGGACCGCCCGCGAGGTCCACCACCCGTATAGGGATTTATCCTTGGGAACATGGATTATCGGCTATTGTAACAATTCTGCCTCATGAACATTGGAAAGCTTTCCTTTTTTGCACAAAATGAGTTCCCTTCTATCACTAACATTATTGTTTAAGCATTTTTGGTTGAAATATTTTTAAGATTAATTGCGAATATTTTCTTGTTGAGCTATAGATTGTGGATGAATAGCCTACGCACAAAAAGGTACACCATACAAATGTTCATGCTTTATTTGTTTTAAACGAGACGATTTAGAAATGGGCAATGGGGAAATACGTTGCAATTTTGCGAGGTGGACCGGCCGGAAACACCAATGACGTAACCACTATACACCTCACTCCTATAGAGTGTTTGGTCAGTAACATGGGTCTCCCAGTCCCTCCACTCTGCAGTAAACAGCCATCACTGATACAGAGTGTCTGGTCAGTAACATGGGTCTCCCAGTCCCTCCACTCTGCAGTAAACAGCCATCACTGATATAGAGTGTCTGGTCAGTAACATGGGTCTCCCAGTCCCTCCACTCTGCAGTAAACAGCCATCACTGATATAGAGTGTCTGGTCAGTAACATTGGTCTCCCAGTCCCTCCACTCTGCAGTAAACAGCCATCACTGATATAGAGTGTCTGGTCAGTAACATTGGTCTCCCAGTCCCTCCACTCTGCAGTAAACAGCCATCACTGATATAGAGTGTCTGGTCAGTAACATGGGTCTCCCAGTCCCTCCTGCTCTGCAGTAAACAGAAAGTAAATGTTCTAGTACCCCTTCCCACTGTATCCAATCAGGAGAGAGAAGCCCTAGATATTTGTACTTATTTCAAGAAATCTTGCCAAGCCAAATTAGCTTACTGCACTGGTCGATTATTTTACTTGTTTCAAGGACACGTTTGCTTAAAACTAGTTCTTATTTCTTATTTTCATCAGACCATTCAGTTCTCTCTCCTGATTGGATAAAGTGGGAACGGGATAGCAGGACACGTACTCTCTGTTTACTGCAGAGCAGGAGGGACTGGGAGATCCATGTTACTGACCAGACACTCTATATCAGTGATGGCTGTTTACTGCAGAGCAGGAGGGACTGGGAGATCCATGTTACTGACCAGACAATGTATATCAGAGGTGGCTGATGTAGAGAGCTATTATTTAACATGTAGACCACTTATCTTAACAGAAAAAAAAAAACCTACAGCACCTTTTAAAGCAGAAAGTTTGAAATTCCGGAGATGAAAAAAAGAAAAGAGTGGCACAGAGAACCCGGTTGTGATAACCAGGGGTTTCAGCCTCCATTATGTCAAAGTGCTGCCAGATGCCTCAATAACATGGTCACTGGTAGAGGTTATCCTATCTTTGCACTCGATTTTCTTCCTATCGCGTCGCCCCCTCCCCCCCCCCCCCCCCTTACCACGCTACTCTGCCTCCGCCGGTCATTAGCACTACACCCAGTAGTAGGCCTACTAATTTATATATTTCATACCCAGTTTAATCTCCTGTACATTGTATATTACTATTGCACTTTACCGTTACATTTGCACTCTGGTTGGATGCCAAACTTATTTTTTGTTGTACTGTACTTGTGCTGTATAATGACAATACATTTGAATATAATATAATATAATCCCTGCTTGTTTAGAATAAATTAACAGATTTTGTGTTTCTTGCTTGGCTTAACCAACGCATCAGGTCAATGTTATCATTAAGTGTCTCTTAAGTGACATTTGCACAGTGTTCAGGAATCGAACTGAAAA
Source organism: Notolepis coatsorum (assembly GCF_963971535.1). Taxonomy (NCBI): domain Eukaryota; kingdom Metazoa; phylum Chordata; class Actinopteri; order Aulopiformes; family Paralepididae; genus Notolepis; species Notolepis coatsorum. The sequence continues at coordinate 10,221,675 of NC_140174.1, forward strand.
TGTGAACTCAAAGTGAGGCAGGAAAAGTAGGATTTGGAATCTGAATCTAGATTCACTCTAGGAATTTGTTGTCGCAGTGAGTTGAATTGTGCGAAAGGGCCTCGCGCGGAATGTTTGTGTCGCTCTCTTTCTTCCAGTATGGCTGCCTGTGTTACAGCCACAGCGAGGGCTTTTCTCTCCCCTGTCTGTCAGCAGGTTCCCATGCCCATACATGGTCCCCTTCCTGTTCCCGTCTCACCATCAACTATACTCACCTGTGCCAGACGACACACCTGCCGGCTATCACCCAATCATCGACCCTGGATAAGAGGCCTGCACTCCTGCCGCTCCTGGTCCGAGTGTTGTTTACACCCCTCCCGTGGTATAGGACACTCTTCAAGACGTTTCTGAAATTATGTCTTACATGTGCTCAGCGACTTTAGCTCTATACTAACCCTCTGATGTCCAGGACCTCACCTCTCCGGCCTACACCTCGACCACGGATCCCCACCAGCCTGCACCCTCATGGACCTCACACACACGCACGCACACACACACGCACGCGCACACGCACACGCACACGCACACACACGCACACGCACACACACACACACACACACACACACACACACACACACACACACACCATCGACCCGTCACTCCTCCACTCCTTGTTCCCCGTCTCTATAGCTCCCCTCACGACCCTTGGACCCTGCTTCCCCCGTACTTCAATTAAACATTAATAAACCCCTCTATTCTCCTGTGTTCTGTGTTCTGCTCCTGGGTTCTAGAAAACACCTCACCCTATAACAGCCTGTAACCATTGGTAACCACTTTCAAAATAAAATGCCTTGGTTAAAACAACACTGGAAAAGCACGATATTGTTCCACCGTGGCTCGTTTACAAGATCCAGTCCGAAGACACCATATCATTATGTTTTTGTTTATATATATCTGTATGGATCAACACTTAGTGATTGTTGTTTTGCACATACAGTAGACAACCCTTGTCTCTTCCGTTGCCATGTCCAGAAACAATGGTTGCTATGTTACAGCCATGTTGGAAGACGGAACTACACAAACATTCCGTCCAAGGCCTCTATTGGTTGTTGCCGGTGCCCAGAGTGAGGGGTCAGGGGTCAGGGGAATAACAGGGTAATAACAAGGTAATAACAAGCCTTAAGATTCCTATCAACCATCAATTCAAACTATTTAGTATCAAACAATCCCTCTCTTTGTGGTTTGTTGGTCATTTCAGTTCCACCGCGGTTCCGAACGTTGTAATTTACCACCGCCACGATAAACACCACGTATTGCCATAGTACCACTTTTATACTTAAAGGATAACTTTGCTATTTTGGACCTCAGAGACCCTGTTCGCGGTCTGTCTACCATGTACCTGACACACAGAGAGCGTAATTTCAGTGATCGGTCCAGTATTGCTGCAGTTTCCCAGCAGACTCTCACTGGGCTACACTATAGCAGACGGTGGGGCAATTGTAAATCCTTTGCGAAAACAACGATAAATGTGCTTTTCCGAGACGGGAAGCTCCGGGTGTGTTCTTACCGGCCTCTGTTTGTTCTCCTGTGAAATGTATCTCGCTCAATACTGGACCGATCAGGGAATAATATGGTCTCTATGTGTCGGGTACATGGCCGAACGAATGGGATCTAAGGTCCAAAATAGTGAAGTTATCCTTTAAATAATAGAATAGAATAGAAATACTTGAATCATCCCGAGGGTAATGTGACACTACAAATCACTCACAGTAAACATTTAGACATTTAGACGGAACAAAGTCACGAATAAGAATAACAAAACAAATGGCCTAAGAATAAGATAATAATAATAGAGTACGGACCGGGATTCACATTTCGTATGTTATGTATATACATTCTAGTATAAAATATACAGTAAGAAATATACAGTAAAAATATACAGAAGTCTACAGTAAGTGTAATATTGAACCATGTATACCATCATGGACATATATGTATACCATATACAATACTTGATTGATTGATTGATTGATTGATTGATTGATTGATTGATTGATTGATTGATTGATTGATTGATTGATTGATTGATTGATTGAAAACTTTATTAACAGATTGCAGAATGGGTACAGTACAGTACGGCTCAATACACACAATTGTTAAGGGGACGCAGACCAGAGAAAGACTTTCGTCTTGTTTACATCAGGGTCCCCCATTTTCAATTCATCATAACATATATGTACATACAGTACATGACATACAGATAGACCATGTATAATCCAATTTAAACGATGCAGACAATAATGGGCTTATTTTTGGTCACTATGAAATAGGGGAAATACTGTGGTACTTCATTTAGTTGTATAGCCAGGAAGGAGTAAAGGAATGAACAAAAGATTAAAGTTAGGTGAACATGAGATATTTCTATCATTCTTTTTTTCCCTTTTGATAACGGATTGGATACATGTACATGTAAGTCTATTATATTATATCAATAGAGTGTCAACAGTTACCTAACATGTCAAGATCTCATTTCTCTCAAATTATAAAAAAAAATATAAAATCTGCATCTACCTTTGGAATGACTTTGAAATGTGTATTGTGGGTTTGAATCTGAATACTGTATATATACTATGAGTAAAGAGTAAAGGTAAACAGTATACACAAGGTACCCTAACTGGCATGATATACCCGTCATATATATGTATGTGCTATATTTTTCTAAAGTGAAATATCCCTTTAAAAAAAAAGAAAAACATTTCAATAATTAATTGGGGTCTCAGACTTTTCCAAGAGTGTTTTTATGGCTTACTGGTATCCACTGGGGAAGCAGGGAGGACCACTACTGTAATACTTAATTAAGTATTTAGGTTGTGGTATAGGATAGCCTACAAAACCCACACTGCGTCTCTGTTTTCACGATAGGATTGCTTCACGTATACCGTTACCACCATGGTCAGACCTACACTTTACGCTTGACAGTGACATTGTTTGCATTGAGTTTATTGAGTTTATTAGGATCCCCATTAGCTGTTGCATGACAACAACTATCTTTCTGGGGTCCACACAAAACACAAAACATTACATTCGACAACACTTTTACAGAACAGTAAATAAAAAATAAAAAACAGATTTCCGAAGTTCATTTTCCTTCAATAATTGACTTTCATATCTTCCATCATATGCCACTTATGTTCTGATTTTCATTTCATTGGAAAGAAAATAATGATAATAATAATGATAATAAAATAAGAATAAAGTACTTTGATCCGCATTTACAGATGCCAGCCTTCAATTCTCTTTAACTTAAGGTACAACTAAATAAAAGAGAAGAATGAATCGCACTGATGAGGGCTCACTCATGTGTGTGTGTGTGTGTGTGTGTGTGTGTGTGTGTGTGTGTGTGTGTGTGTGTGTGTGTGTGTGTGTGTGTGTGTGTGTGTGTGTGTGTGTGTGTGTGTGTGTGTGTGTGTGTGTGTGTGTGTGTGTGTGTGTTAAATGTGTGCGCTGCTGTGTCATTAACTTACAATCTTTGGGTTTCTAGATGCCTTTTCAATTATCTTTTGAAACTTGATTTAGTTTTAGAGATGTGATCTGGCAATTTGTTCCATTCAGTCATGGCTCTATACAGCACTTTTCGCTGTATAATGTGCAATCCACGTAGAGCAACGCCGGTCTATCCAGGATATAACACATTATATTATTTTGTCTGAAATGAGTTTCACCACGGCGCAAAAAGGGGTGTAAAGTACTTGAGTAATTGTACCTTGTTACAATACTTAAGTACTGTTTTGGGGGATTTGTACTTTACTCGAGTATTATTAGGTTTGTATACTTGTACTTTTACTCAATTACATTTCAGAGAAAAAAAACATACTTTTTACTCCTTACATTTAGAATGCAGAAGTACAAAGTATAAATATCGCAGGTCCAACCATTTTAATTAGTATATTTGTTTCTCTGGCCGAACTAACGTTAACGTTATTAATCCTGCGGCCGCAACTTTATTTAAAAACAGCCAATCAAATCCGCCTCAATGGGAAATGAACCCGCCCATACCCATGCTGATTGGTCCTTGTGCAAGACTAGAAAGCGGGGATCTTTGATTAAACGCCTGCTATCAGAAGAATAGACAGTCAGAAAAAAAGTTTTTACTTTTACTTTTTAGTACTTAAGTACATTTAAAAGTAGAAACTTTTTGACTTTTACTCAAATGTGTTTTTAGCCAGATACTCAGACTTTTACTTGAGTACGATTTTGAGACGGTATACCCATACTTTCACTTAAGTATAATTTCTGGGTACTTTTTACACCCCTGGCAAAAACCTAACGCTGCAAATGAATTGCCAGTCACAAGCGATATCTCCCGTCGCTGCCAGATCCAAGCCAGCCTCGACCATGAACAGTGATGTCTGTGTCACTTTGACGTTTTAAAAAAAGGTAATTTATTTGCTCAGAGAAAACATCAAGTCACATCCCGGCACAACTCGTCGCCTTTAAGTAGCGTAATGCATTGCTCTCTGGTGAATACCTTTTCTCCCACCCCCACCCTCCCCCCCCCGGGTCCGTGATTCATTCGTGCAGGAAGCCGCATGTTCGTGTGCATCTCGAAAGGGGGAGGAAACCCAATCCGTCAGGTCAGAGCCAGGCGGGTGGGCCTCGTTGCTGTCTTGACAATATCCAGACGCCTCGCTGACAGGTCAGGCTTCTCCCCGCTGACGCACACGTGTGTTACCAACAACACTGGCTGGCATTGAGGAGCCGAGGACTAGAGAGAGAGAGAGCGCGCGCGCGCACGTAGAGAAAACAAACAAAAAAACAAGTGGCTACATATCGAGAGATTCAAAGGATATCGAAAAAAGGAAGGCGTTTTGCGATTGTCGTCACGCGGGGTTTTTGCGGAACGGCGGTGGCGCGTATAGCCGCCGGCCTGTTGTGGCGAGTCGCTACACTATTATAGGCTATAGTGAAAACATCCACGCGTGGAATGTAAGCGGGCAGGTCGTGATCGATCAAGAAATGTATACGTTATAGAGGCGATAAAAGTAGATGTAAACAATGTAATTAACTCTGAATATAAAAAAATATGAGAAAAGTAAACAGTGTAAACAAAGGTGCGGGTGAAGGTCTGTATAGGCTATGCCCTATTGGTTATATTATACTAAGTAGGCAATAAAGAATTTGAATATGAACATATACTATGAGTAGGAGTAAAAGTAAACAGTATACACAAGGTGCAGTATACACACAAGGTACCCTGACTGGCATGATATACGTCATATGTAGTCCGTGGAGGTTTTGGCGGCTAAGAGACACAATTAGTGGTCAGACATTCCTATCATGAAAGCGTCACATTGTGCCGAGGGACCTCATGAGCTAAAGAAACGTTATTCCTGCGCTACCAGATCTCTAATCGTCATATCGAATGTCCATAACACCTGTAGCACTCTCCCAAAGTCTAAACAGAACCATACAATCTCTTTGTACAGGCCCCATCCGCTAATCCACACAGCCGGCTTCCTACTGCAATCAAACCTTTGTAAACTTGGGGCAAGATGGCTGCCTCCTCCGCTGCTTTATTTCAACCCACCCCTCGTCTCTGACCACAAATAGGCTCAAATCGACCCAATTACTTACTGCTTCCTTAACCGCTCTAACCAGATCCACTGATACTCCGCAGCGGCGGGCCCTGCCATGCGATAACCGCCTGCTTTGTTTACGTGTTTGTCTTCCATGTGCTTCCTGAGGAGATAACGGTTAGCCCGCTCGCTAACCGTCTCCACGGGCATCTTGGGGGGGATATTCTGAAGCGAAACAATTTGACAAAGTAATAGGTCGTCTGAAGAATTCCGTTCAAAGGAAACCGTTCTTCTGAGGTACTTAGACGAACACCCGGCAGACAGTGGCTTTTACGCTTACGTGCTCGCGCTGACTACCCTGTTTAGATGGAATCTTCTCTTCACATTTACAGTGTTTTCGAGGGTACACGTCTCCGCATAGCGGGGGGTATTTATCGGCACGTACTTTAGCGCGCCAAGTGCCACCCCGGACGGTGCGCGGAACGGCGAACTGGGCGAGAGACACTGAAGGTGACGGATGAGACTCTTTCTCCCCTCGGTACGTTAGCATATGGTAGCAATCGAGGGGGGGGGTGGGGGTGGTGTGGTGGTGGTGGTGGTCTGCCGGCCCAGCGGTAATTAGACGATGGCTTCATGTTCGCGTTTCTTTTAATAGCCCAACATGGCCCTGTGTGGACTAAAAATAAACAGGGCAATTAGGGGCGGCAAGGAAGGCCGTCATTTTAGGGGCCTGACCCCTGACCCCCGGGTCAGAACCTATATAGAGGTGTCCATGTGGACCGTCTGCCCCCCCTCCTGCCCACTGGGGAAAGGAACCATGTTGTGTTTACGCTAGGGGTCAAGGCACAGAGGTAGGCCATTGTGAGGAAAAGCTATAGCAAGTGTCCGTAAACACTTGTCTATTTATATCGTGGAAGGCGGTCGTCCTTTTTTTTTTTTTATATATCCGAGACGCGTCGCGGGGTGAAAGCGGGACCCGGAGGAGGAGGAGAAGGCCCACCTATTGGCCTCACTCCAAAATGTCCTCCCCCGAACAAAAGCGGTTTTCCCGTAGCTACTCCGGAATAATATCGTGTTTGAATTTTTTTCTCTTAAAGGCCTGGGATGATATGTGAAATAGCTCAGATACGTAATAAGGCTGTTCTAGGAACCTAAAACTCTTGATTCATAACACAGAGATCTACAATTCCCAATCCCCCCCCCCCCCTTCCTCGCCGAAAAGCGCACTTTCTCTAAATTACCCTCTCGTTTTGAGTGGAATTCCGAGCCGGGCTCAGCCTGGATCTGTTCTCCGTGCTGGCCAGCGGTCCGGCACAGATGTTCCAGGAGATCCAAGAACAACAAGGAGAGGCTTTTTCACACCTGGCAACTCTCAAACCAGAACTTGGCACCGGGGGAACCTGCAAGGTTGTCCCAGATTGACCTTTCACCCCCCCCCCCCCCCCCCCCCGGTGATGTCAATGATCCCCCTCGACCAATGGGAGCGCCCGGAACGCCCGCCCTTGGACTTGCCTGGCTCCAGACACAAAGACAAATGATTCTATCTGATTAAATGTTTTTTAATGGCAGAGAGGGAGAGAGGGGGTAGAGAAAACGCGCGGGGGCTCTCCACTGGAAGCCATATGTGGCTTTTCTCTGCTTATCGTTCCAAATGAGACTCATTTGTAACCAATCTGCGGATAGAAGGAGGCGAGAGCTCCGGCCTGGGACTTGTTTGTTACCTCAGGGAGACGGCGCATAAAAACAACACCGTAATACTCCCCCACCCCCCCCCCCCCCCTTCCTTGTCCGGACCACTCCGCCGCTACGTGTTCTAAAGAGCTGATCGACTGTGAGAATAACTGGCAACGCGCCGCAAGACATGGAATCACATTATGTAGCACATCACCGTGAAGCGGATTATGAGCAATATGTTCTCTGACCTCAGTCTTCCAAGAGAAACAGCGCGGAGTGGAAACCACACGTTCCAAAAAAAAAAAAACGCCCGGCTATTTTAAAAGAAGAAACCCAGGGAGGGAGTCGGACCCAGAGAGCTCTCGGTGTCGGCCACAGCAAAGGGCCCCGTGTCCTCGAACCCGACACAAAGGCGTCTTCGGTGGGACCGGCGCTTCAAAGCAACGAGAAGGTCGAGGGTTGTGTTTTTAGTTCTGGAGCACGAGACCACACTGTCTCCTTGGCTCCGACATCGTGGGTTTGGGTCTCAGGAAGCAGCGGGATATAAAATAGTACATCTTGATGATTCCTACACACACACACATATATACGCACACACGCACGCACTCACGCACACACACACATGTACGTACGCACGCACGCACGCACACACACATATACGCACGCACACACACACGCACGCACGCACGCACGACACACACACACACACACACACACACACACACACACACACACACACACTAGACACACACACACACACACACAAGACACACACACACAAGACACACACACACTAGACACACACTAGACACACACACAAGACACACACACACACACACACACACGCACACACACAAGGGCGTAGGTTTGGTTTCAACATTGCCGGGGACACTTCAAGTGTTAGGAGTTAGGAAACACTTCCTGCATTCTGCCGTACTTCTCTGCACCAATCGGTACCTTTTTTGCATTCATTTATGGTGAAAATGTCTTTATTTATGTAAAGGAACAACATTCAGGTCCCCGCTGACACAAATACAATGGAATATAATGCAGTAAGGCTCTCAGGCGTTTTGTGTAGCTTTCAAATATTTATCCTCCTGTATTATTATATATAGTTACAGTAAGAGGATATATAAATGTGCCCTGCAACCCCCCCTAAATGGTACGCTCTATGCACACACACACACACACACACACACACATACACACACACACACACACACACACACACACACACACACACACACACACACACACACACACACACACATATACGCACACACACACACACACACACACACACACACACACACACACACACACACACACACACACAAGACACACACAAGAGACACACACACACAAGACACACACACACACACACACAAGACACACACGCACACACACACGCACACACACACACAAGACACACATACAAGATACACATACACAAGACACACAAGACACACACACACATGCAAGACACACACACGCAAGACACACAAGACACACACACACACACGCGCAAGACACACAAGACACACACACACACATGCACACACGCAAGACACACAAGACACACACACACACACACACACACACACACACACACACACAGCACACACACACACACACACACACACACACACACACAAGACGCACACAAGAGACATGCACACACAAGACACACACACACACACACAAGACACACACAAGACACACACACAAGACACACACGCACACACACACGCACACACACAAGACACACATACAAGATACACATTTAAGACACACAAGACACACACAGACACACACATCTTTGATCACCCAAGCGTGGTCCTATTATCTGGGGGATGGGCCGGTGGGGGGGGGGGGGGGGCACCTGCAACCACTACTATAAGGTGACCAGGTCACTCACATCATGGCCCTATAGGTAGAGACCCCACCCTGCCCCCCTCTGAGGACAAGCAGACCCCCCCCCCCCCACCCCACCCCACCCCACCCCCCCGCTCCACTTATTAAGTGTTTGCTCTCCCTGGCAGCACAGAGGCTTCAATTGAGGATAATTGTCTCTTTCAGATCTGCGAGAGGCCCTGTGATCTGCCACCCGTTTCAAACCCAAGAGGAGGATCCATTTCACTCACGGGGTCGAACGGGGTAAAGATCCTCCGATTAGAGCCGGGGCCGCGCGCGGCTCGACGAGGACACAAACAACACGCCGCGTGCCCGCGCGCGGCCCCCGGTGTAACGTGGGCAGGGCGCCGCCGCGGTGACGGGGCGCTAGATGTACAGTATTGGGTTGCGCGATCTCCCCTTCGTTGTGTAATGCAAACGCGTTTGAGTGACAGCATCTGAGACATTCCCAGGTGGAAACGCGAGCAGGGTTCAGAGAGGTTCATCCGCGCGCAGCCGCGCAGGTATTCAGGTCAAGGCGCAGTAATGTCATGTGTGACAAATGCACTTCAAACACGACTGTATGCAAATAACTGGTTCCCGGTCGGTCGTTCGGGAGGGGATTTTGTTTCTTTTTTTCTCTCTTGTTGTCACGCCACAAACACGTACTGTATAGGCGAGCGCGGGCACGAACGCACAACAACAGTGATGCAGTGATGTAGACACACACGCACGCACAACAACACTGATGTAAACACTTAAGACACACACACGCACACGCACGCACACAACACTGATGTAAACACTTAGACCAGGGGTGCCCAACCTTTTTTGAACCAAGATCTACTTTTTAATTGACCACCTAGCCGAGAGCTACCAGCCAAAATGTGGCCTACTCTCGGCTAGTATTAGTATTAATAGTATTAGTAATACCCATTCAATATGCACATGACAGAACATATTATATGGCATATCATATTTTCTGTCATGTGCATATTGAATGGGTATATAATATAATATGATATTTTATATATCATTGTAACGGTGTAGTGTATAGGAATTACCTTAACCCACAATACAACAGCTATCCAGCCAGCTACTGCACTATGAACTGCCAGGTTGATTGATTGAAAAGCTAGCCAGCTGGCCACCCCCAATCCAGCCAACCGTACAAATTACGGTCTCAGCCAAATCACATCGATTTGTACAGTTAGTTAGCTAGCCATTCCATTGCGAATGAAAAGGTAGGCCAGTATTAGCTAGCTAGTAGCTAACGTTAGCCAACTGAGAACGATATAGCTAGCTAACCAACAGCTGCAAGCCTGCAAACAACAACGCTGTTGATATAATGAGCTGTAGTAGGGCTGACCTTCGATTTTTTTTGGAATTCGAAGCTTTGGGGCCGAGATTCGATTTTAATTTGAAGATTCGAGATAAAAAAAAAATAATAATAAAAGTTTTTTTTATTATAATTTGTATTATACATTTTTTTTAATGTTGTGGGACTTGGACAGCACTTTGTTCAACTTTGTCAGTGCTGGAAAGTTTAAACCTTTTTAAGGTTTCGCATTTTATTAATCGAGATCTACTTGAAATCAGCCCGCGATCTACCTGTCGATCGCGGTCGACTGGTTGGGCACCACTGACTTAGACACACACATGCACACGCACACAACACTGATGAAAACACTTAGACACACACACGCACACGCACACGCACGCACACGCACACAACACTGATGCAAACATTTACATTTACATTTACATTTAGTCATTTAGCTGACGCTTTTATCCAAAGCGACTTACAAGTTCTGTACGACAAGCCATCAGGAAGGGCACAACTCTATCAGCTGAGCAACAATGTTCATCAAAGTGTTGAGTGCTACAGTGTAGGTTAGTTTATTAGGACAAGTGCATGACAGTACGGTTAGTTAGGGTTAGATTTTTTTTTTTTTTTTTTTTTTTTTTTTTTTTTTTAATTCAGATAATGGTTGAAGAAGTGCGTCTTTAGTCGACGGCGAAAGATTGGACGTGATTCGGCTGTCCTAACTGGGGTGGGTAGTTCATTCCACCATTGTGGGGCAAGGACTGAGAATAGGCGACTTCTCTTTGATGACCCTCCCGGAGCTTGGATAGGAGTAGGTCTGAGGCGGCCAGAAGATGCAGAGCGTAGGGGTCTTGAGGGTGTGTAGTTAGAGACCATTGACCGGAGGTAGGCGGGAGCGGTTCCCTTTGCCGCACGGTATGCTAGGTCGAGGGCCTTGAAGCGGATTCGTGCAGCAATGGGGAGCCAGTGCAGGTCCCTAAGAAGTGGGGTGACATGGGCCGACTTCGGTAGGTTTGAGATCAGGCGGGCCGCTGCGTTCTGAATGAGTTGAAGAGGCTTAGTGGCAGTGGCCGGGAGGCCAGCGAGCAGTGCATTGCAGTAGTCGAGGCGGGAGATGACTGTTGATTGGACGAGGAGTTGGGTGGCTTCTTTTGTCAGGAAGGGGCGTATCCTTCTGACATTGCTCAGGAGGAATCGGCAGGTTCTGGTCGTCGCTGCGATGTGAGCAGAGAAGTTCAACTGGTCGTCGAGGACAACACCAAGGTTCTTGGCGGTCGGGACGCAGTCACAGCTGCATTCTCGACTGTGATTGAAAGGTCGGTTAGGGGGGAGGATTTGGCCGGCAGGTGGAGCAATTCTGTTTTGCTTAGGTTCAGTTTGAGGTGGTTGGACGTCATCCAGGCTGAGATGTCGGACAGACAGGTCGAGATCCGCACAGAGACGTGGATATCTGAGGGAGGGAAGGAGAGGAAGAGTTGAGTATCGTCGCATAACAATGGTAGGAGAAGCCATGAGACGTGATAATGTTACCCAGTGATTTAGTGTAGAGGGAGAAGAGAAGGGGTCCTAAACCGAGCCCTGGGGGACACCCGTCCGCAGGGGGCGGGGTGGCCGACAGGGTCCCTCTCCATGACACTTGGTAGGAGCGGTCATTGAGGTATGATGACAGCCATGTCAGCGCAGAGCCAGCCACTCCCATTCCTGCGAGGGCCGCAAGGAGGATCTGGTGGTTGACTGTGTCGAAGGCTGCAGATAGATCTAGGAGAATCAGGACAGAGGAGAGGCCTTTCGCTTTTGCTAAGTGAAGTGCCTCTGTGACCGCAATGAGGGCTGTCTCTGTGGGAGTGACCAGTTCCTGAAGCCTGACTGATTAGGGTCTAGGAGGTCATTCTGTAAGAGATAAGTAGTAAGTTGGTTGGATACAGCACGTTCAAGTGTTTTAGAAAGGAAGGAGAGAAGAGAGACAGGACGGTAGTTGCCTATGACAGTAGGGTTCAGGTTGGTTTTTTTATGAGCGGCGTGACTCTGGCTTGTTTTAGGGAGGTGGGGACCACCCCCGAGTTGAGTGAGGAGTTGATGGTTGCAGTTAGGAATGGGAGGATGTCCCACACATGCACGCACAGACAACACTGATTAAAACATGCACACACACACGCATACACATACACAACACTGATGCAAACACACGCACAACACTGATGCAAACACACACGCACACGCAAGAACACACACGCACTAATTTTCCCTCTGCTCCCACTCTCTGCTGACCGGATCCTCACACATGCAACACAGTCGCTGCATAATAACAGGCCTGTGTTCACATTTGCATTTTGCATCTAGTGCTGTTGACATCAGTGAGCTGTAGGCCTTTCTCTCTCTCTCTCTCTCTCTCTCTCTCTCTCTCTCTCTCTCTCTCTCTCTCTCTCTCTCTCTCTCTCTCTCCTCTCTCTCTCTCTCTCTCTCTCTCTCTCTTCTCTCTCTCTCTCTCTCTCTCTCTCTCTCTCTCTCTCTCTCTCTCTCTCTATTTCTCTCTCTCTCTCCTCTCCTCTCTCCCCTCTCTCCTCTCTCTCTCTCCTCTCCTCTCTCTCTTTCTCTTTCTCTCTCTCTCTCCTCTCTCCCTTCTCTCCCCTCTCTCTCTCTCTCCTCTCTCTCTCTCTCTCTCCTCTCTCTCTCTCTCTCTCTCTCTCTCTCCTCTCTCTCTCTCTCTCTTCTCTCTTCTCTCTCCTCTCCTCTCCTCCTCTCTTCCCCCTCTCTCTCCTCTCTCTCTCTCTCTCTCTCTCTCTCTCTCTCTCTCTCTCCTCTCTCTCAAAACAACAACAATCAAACAGAGAACTCAGAAGAAATCAGTACAGTACAGATGGATTTTCTTTGTGTGATTGACAGTCTTTATGGTGGTTGTGTTAGGTTGGATGTCCTTTTCTTGTCACAAGCAGCTCACAAATCGTTCTGCTGTGTTTGCACATTGTTGTATTTATCCCAGTATAGGCATGGGAGTTTTTTGTTATGCATATTTTCAAATCTCATGTTTTCAAAGTTTGCAATTTGTGGGAAGTATAATGTCTCTGACGTCTTGGTATAGTGGGCAGGTTGTTAAGAAGTGGAGCTCGGTTTCCACCTCTTCTTGTGTGCAGTCAGTGGGTGCACAGTCTGTCTTCTCTTGGGAGCCAGGTCTGCCTATGGCGGCCTTTCTCGATGGCCAGGCTGTGCTCACTGAGTCTGTACCTAGTCAAGGATCTTCTTAGTTTTGGATCAGTCACAGTGCTCAGGTATTCCTGTCACTGTCTACTCTCTGTTTAGGTGCCAATTAGCGTTCCAATTTGCTCTGGTTTGGGTTGATTCTTTCCAATGTGTCAGATAGTTTTCTTTTAAATGTTCTCTCATAATGTCCTTTCGGACAAGTTATGTTTTTATTGATTTTTGCTACCGGGGCAGTCCGGTAGAGAGAGAGAGAGAGAGAGAGAGAGAGAGAGAGAGAGAGAGAGAGAGAGAGAGAGAGAGAGAGAGAGAGAGAGAGAGAGAGAGAGATAGGAGGAATGGGAGATAGACCGGGGAAGACATTTGGCAAAGATCACCAGGTCCGGGAGTCGAACCCGGGTCGGCCGAGTTGCACCATAGTGCTGTACGCGGTGCGCCACTCGTCAGATCCAGATCCAAAGCCAGATTGTTTTCTTTTAGTTTTCTTATCATTTGGTTTAGTACAGTAAAGTGTGGTTTCTGTCCCAGAACCATCTGGCTGAGTGGGCATCTCTCAAGGGTCTCTCTGTGGTGAGGGCTTTGTTGTGGAGAGTGTCTGGGTCACTTTCTTTTAGGTGATTATAGAATTTAAATGCAATTTTTTATTTATTTTGATAATTAGAGTATCTTACATTTTACATTTACATTTAGTCATTTAGCTGACGCTTTTATCCAAAGCGACTTACAAGTTCTGTACGACAAGTCATCAGGAAGGATACAACTCTATCAGCTGAGCAACAATGTTCATAAGTGTTGAGGTGCTACAGTGTAGGTTAGTTTATTAGGACAAGTGCATGACAGTAAGGTTAGTTAGGGTTAGATTTTTTATTTCTTATTTTTTTAATTCAGATAATGGTTGAAGAAGTGCGTCTTTAGTCGACGGCAAAAGATCTTGGACGGGTTTCGGCTGTCCTAACTGGGGTGGGTAGTTCATTCCACCATTGTGGGGCAAGGACTGAGAATAGGCGACTTCTCTTTTGATGACCCTCCCGGAGCTTGGATAGGAGTAGGTCTGAGGCGGCCAGAAGATGCAGAGCGTAGGGGTCTTGCGGGTGTGTAGTTAGAGACCATTGACCGGAGGTAGGCGGGAGCGGTTCCCTTTGCCGCACGGTATGCCAGGTCGAGGGCCTTGAAGCGGATTCGTGCAGCAATGGGGAGCCAGTGCAGGTCCCTAAGAAGTGGGGGTGACATGGTCCGACTTTGGTAGGTTTGAGATCAGGCGGGCCGCTGCGTTCTGAATGAGTTGAAGAGGCTTAGTGGCAGTGGCCGGGAGGCCAGCTAGCAGTGCGTTGCAGTAGTCGAGGCGGGAGATGACTGTTGATTGGACGAGGAGTTGGGTGGCTTCTTTTGTCAGGAAGGGGCGGATCCTTCTGACGTTGCTCAGGAGGAATCTGCAGGTTCTGGTTGTCGCTGCAATGTGAGTTCTGCTCTCTCTGTATCTCTCTCTGTATCTCTCTCCATCTCTTTCTCCCTCTCCCTCTCCCTCTCCCTCTCCCACTCTCTCTCTCTCTCTCTCTCTCTCTCTCTCTATCTCTCCATCGCTCTCTCTCTATCTGCACACACACACACACACACATGAACACACACACACACACACAAACACACACACACACACGCACACCACACATCCTGCACTCTCCCACACACAAACACACTACAGGTCACTTTAAACACAAAAGAAAAGGTCACTTTAAACATAACTGTATGTTCTGTACAGTATAGTTAGTATAGCTAGGATAGTTTAGTAATACATAGTATAACTGTATATTGTATAGGATATTGTATAGTAGTGTACATAGGACCCATTACCTTTTTAATCGTAAGCTTATAGCATCGTATTGTATTTTATCATGTCTATTTTATTATCTATTCTATTTTATTCTATTATTATATCATATTTTTTGCACAATCGAAAACGGGCATGGCCACCTTCATTTCACTATACAGTATGTCTTGTATGTATGACG
>NC_140174.1:10237524-10250024 GCF_963971535.1 Notolepis coatsorum
ACTCCAGGGGGGGGGGTTTTTTCAACCCCATCCACACTGTGATTAGTGTACTGTAGACGACGAGAGCGATTCCACACACTGCACCATTGCACTATTTTATTCTGTCTATTTTATGCTAATGTTATGTCTATTTCGTGATTATTGCACTGTGAATGGGTTTATTGCATGAGTTATCGCACTGCTTTTATTCCGTCAATTTTATACTGTCTATGTCTGCACTTTATGCATGCTTTTATTTGGTCAATTCTCTGCAAATCTTTACCTTAGACTATTTACGCCAATCTTATGTCTATTTTGATATGCTGTGAAGCACTCTGGCCAGCAATTCTTGTATGAAAGGTGCTGTACAAATAAAGTTTATTTTGTCATTATTATTATTATTATTATTCAACTTTGCCTAATCTTCTCACCAAAAGTGAGGAATGCGATCGCACTCCCTCATTGCTCCTCCTCACCTTGTCTTGGGTGTGTATGCATGCACGCGCAGGCACGCGTGTGTGGGTGTGCGACGTGTGTGGTGTGTGTGTGTGTGTGTGTGTGTGGTGTGTGCGGTGTGGTGCGGTGCGTGCGTGCGTGTGTGGTGTGTGTGTGTGGTGGTGTGTGTGTGTGGTGTGTGTGTGTGTGTGTGTGTGTGTGTGTGGTGTGTGTGTGTGTGTGTGTGTGTGTGTGTGGTGTGCATGAGCCCACGGCAAATGTTGGTTTAGCCGGGCGGTCGATCTCTCGCTGGTAGTCAGAGGGGCGAATTTCAACATGTCCTCGCAGTTTGGTATGCAGCCGCTCCCCCCCTCCCCCTCCCCCCTCCCCCTCCTCTCTCCCTGTTTATGAGGAGTGATGAGCTGGGAGGAGATACATGTAGGGAAGGAGGAGGAGGAGGAGGGGAGCTGGCAGCAGAGGTGAAGGGCAGACGGGCGCACAGGGCTGCTGGTGTTTGGTCTGGCTGGTATCACAAAGTATTCAACGCAGGTCACAGCGGCGTCGCAGGGTATATTGATGTCTGTTTGTCATTCATGATGGTTGATTGACAGTGTTGGGAGAGATTGATACTTGCTCTCTTTCTAACACACACATACACACACACACACACACACACACACCACACACACACACAACACACACACACAAACACACACACACACACACACAAACACACACACACACACACAGACACAACACACACACACACAAAACACACACACACACACACACACACACAAAAACAAACACACACACACACACACACACACACACATTTAGAATCTTTATCTATGTCCACATAAATACAATGTTTAAAGGACACAAATATTATCAGTGCACTTGTACATTGTGGTTATTCTGATACATTCGTGCCCAAATTGACAATGGCAACCAAAGTTACACACACACACACACACATAGGATGATGAACCTGACAATCAACACACAGCTCATGGGTACAGAGATAGCAGCGTCTTCTCCAAATTGCGCGGCTGCCAATAATTGCTGACACTGAGCAATATCTTGCTAACTGTTTGGCTCTTCCTTCGGAAGACCGGCCATCTGAAGGCCTCTAACACCCAACTTTTGAACTGAGCCCATCTACACAACACTATCTCCCCTCTCTCTCTCTACACACAGCCTTCAACTTCTACACACACGCACACACACACACACACATACAATCTATCTACACAACACTATCTCCCCTCCTCTCTCTCTCCCTCTCTTTCTCTACACATAGCCTTCAATTTGTACACACATATCACACACACACACACACACTATCTCTCCCTTTGTCTGTCTCACCTACTATCCTACACACACACACACACACACACACACACACACACACACACACACACACACACACCACACACACACACACACACACATGCTATCTACACACACTACCCCCCCCCCTCTCTCTACAGATAGTAACTCAGGAGGTAGAGCAGGTCGCCAAGGTAATCTAAAGGTTCCCGGTTAGATTCCAGCTCCTCCCAGCAACGTGTCCTTGAGCAAGACACTTGACCTAACTGCTCCCGGTGAGCAGATTGGCACCTTGTTCGCCTCCGCAGTGTGTGTGTGTGAGTGAATGTGTGTGTGTGTGTGTGTGTGTGTGTGTGTGTGTGTGTGTGTGTGGGTGTGTGTGTGTGTGTGTGTGTGGTGTGGTGTGTGTGTGTGTGTGTTGTGAATGTGTGAGTGAATGTGCGTGTGAATGTGTGAGTGAATGTGTGTGATGGTGTGAATGTGTGTGTGAATGTGTGTGTGAATGTGTGAGTGAATGTGTGAGTGAATGTGTGAGTGAATGTGTGAGTGAATGTGTGAGTGAATGGTGAGTGAATGTGTGAGTGAATGTGATGATGAGCATAAGTTGTAAAGCGTTATATAAATGCAGCCCATTTACCATCTACTTTCAACTTGTACACACATTATGCACACACACAGCCTCCTCATTGTGTCTATACTCTCTCTTTCTAACACACACACACACACACACACACACACAGCCTTCAGTCATCTATCTTTACGTCATTATCCAGATATCTCTGTATATCATATCTCAAATTCATAGTCAAGGTACCTCTTAGTTGTGTCTACTCTCCTGTATAAATACTTTGTTAGCTCCTCGTTCTACAGTGATCTGGGCCAATAGGGCCGCTGCTGTAACCTGGGTCTCTCCATGTTGCAACACGTCACTCAGTCAGTAAACTCTGTTGTCCGCTCTCCGCGAATAATCCGGTCAAATCATTCCACATCGCTACTCTGAGATGACTAGCTACGTCACAGTGACAAGTAACTGCAGCTTAGTAGCTACTCTCAAGGACATTTTAGTTTCAAACTAAAACTAACTTTGAATATGTAGCTCGACTACGTCGACCAAAAGACATGACAACTGAACTGACACGGAGTAAAAGTGTGGGCGTGTTTGATTTAGTGACTAGGGCAGGCCAATCCTCACTTGGCCATAACCCAAGGGTGTGTTTTAAGGAGAGGACAGGGAGCAGCTGTTGGCGTGGAATCAGGAAAATGCTACATTTATCTGGAAAGATGTTGCTTGTAATGAGTTCAAGTTTGTTTATTATTATTTGTCACAATAAAGTACAGGTACTTTACAATGAAATGTTTGTTTCTGTATGAGCCCCTGAGAGTGTGCTTCATACAGTAAAAAAAAAAGTAAGTAAAAAAGGTATTAAGAAGTAGGTAAAAAGTAAGTAAAGGAATGATCAATATACACAATACAGAGTACTACCTGAACTACCTAAACTACACGACCCAGAGTAGTTAACTATTGAAAAAGCTACTGAGATTCTAATGTAGTTAAACTACCACTCAGCTACTGCAAATTGTAGTTGAACTAGTCATTTAACTTACATGTAGTTAAAGGTGCTATAGATACAATTTGTATGTAATCATTACAAATAAATACATCAACAGAGCTTTTAGAAATAAAAGTATTGCTTTCCCCTCCCAAAAAGTATTGATAAATTAATTTATCATTAAAAAAAAGTGTCGGGTCCAAAACTAATCTTGTTGTTTACGTTGTTGGGTGCATGTATCCCCTCCTTACTTCCCATTCCCCCACGTGGAATGCACCTGATTGGATAACATGCTGGTGCTCTAGTGCGACATCTAGCGGCTGGATGTTATCTATAGCACCTTTAACTACTCTCCAACACCACTGACTACTTGAGTTGGAATATATAAATCAATATATAATTTTTTTTTACTATTGCTGGGCTGGTATATTTCCAAATCACTCATTTCAAAATGTCAATAGGAGTTCAACTTCCAATTGCTAACAATAAAGTATTCATTCTGAAATATAAATAAAAATTATATATATTTGTTTTGAAATGTTTTAAATTAGTACACTCATTTGAGTAGTGGAAAAGGGGTAGGATAAAATAAGTGTATACTTCTTCCTACTCCTTTTCAAACATGTAAATTGAGTTATGTTTTGCTTTTGTTTAGTTATTTATTTAGTTTGAGTTATGTTTTGATTTTGTTTAGTTATTTATTTAGTTTGTATTCATTTACATGTTCGAAATAAAGATTTCAAATCAAATCAAATCAATTCTTAATATGGTGGATGCTACTACCTTATCGTGCCAGACGTTTGGAAGAAAATCCCCTTCCTGACATGATGATGAGTTGAAAGTGAATTGAATCCAATCCAACCCAACTGAGTCAGTCTTGCCTGCCCGGGCCTGGAAGCATCATGTTTTAACAGCGTCTGTCAAAAGAACCTGAGTCCCCGAGGAGGAGCAAGTCAGCGGTGTTGAATTGCCACAACAAACACCGGTGAGCCACGTGGCTCTGTGCCCGGTATGGATGGGCAACAATCACCAAATTACTAGGGATGTCCGATATTATCGGCCGATATTGGCATTGAAATGTAATATCGGAAATGATTGGTATTGGTTTTCAAAAATAAATAATCTTTTTTTACCCAGGCAAGCAAGTAAGAACAAATTCTTATTTTATGTATTGTCAAAAGTATGCATAATGTTAATTACGACAAGATATATGTAATGTTAATTACCGGTACTTGAAATAATTTTTTTGGGGGGGAAACCCCACATATATCGGTATCGGTTGATATCGGTATCGGGAATTAAGAGTCGGTCAATATTGGTATATCGGATATCGGTAAAAAAGCCAATATCGAACATCCATACAAATTACTATTCGATAGACACTGGGAACTATTCCAATACTAATCGAGCCCGCTAACCATTAGCATAGATTTAGTTTTGACTTAATAGCAAACATGAGATACAAGAGAGAACAAGCGAGCTAGCTGGCTGCGGCCATTGCTAACAGCTAGATATTTGCGGGAACAAAGGCATTTGTTTAGAAAATTACATCGTTGCTGCTTGAAATGTCTGAGCTTCCACGTTAACGTATGGTTTAGTTTTTACTTAATAGCGAAAGGTGAGATAATCCAACAAGCGAGCTAGCTGGCTGATGTCATCGCTAACAGCTAACGCTAGCGTATTTCCGGGGGGAAAGCATTCACTCTAAACGTTACATCATTGATGCTTGAAATGGGTGAACTTAGTGAAACAACATGTCAAACGTACAAAACGTTGCTACCATGTAACATCTCCAATCGCTCTTTCATCATCTTTCTTTTCTCCCAGCTGTTAACAGACTGTTATGCTAACTGGCTAGCTACCTGTACCCAGCATGCCGTTCAGCGGTGTAACAGTTAATAGGGTCCCCTCTCAATACACTACACTACACAGTGTAGGTGCCGGTAAAACAAGGGAAAATGTATATATTTGGAGACAAAACGATATTCGCATGTGTGTTCTAGTAATGAGGGTCCGTCACGCCGCTTGTTAATCAGGTCAGGAGTTTCTCCCCATACCTTTTAGAAATATAGGCAAAAATATCATGTGGCAATTATTCTTTTTTGACCCATTGCCAATACAAGCCACACTCGTGGTGCAGTGTCATACGCACACGGCAGAAAGGGTCGTCCGGCAATCGGAAGGTTCCCGGCAGCGTGTCATCGTGTCCTTGAGCAAGTCGTTTAATTCCTAACTGCTCCCGATGAGCAGGTTGGCGGCGCCCTGATATGGTGGCCTCCGCTGTGAATGTGAGCCGTAAGTTGACCCCACCCGTTCCCTCCGGTCCTCTTGCACTGCTTCCCTCACTGTCCCGTCATCCAGACTGAAAAGTGTTGGTGACCGGGCTTTTTCACGAGCTGCACCCAGACTTTGGAACACCCTCCCTCAGACTGTCCGAGACTCTCCCTCACTCTCCACCTTTAAATCCAGACTCAAAACCGACCTGTTCTCCAAGCATACAACCTTCCCTGCCCATAACCACCCTCCTCCAACCTACCACCTCCCTTTCCCCTTCCCTACTTTCTCTCCCCCCCCCACCCCCCCCCCCTTCCCCTCCCCTCGGTTTACTTACTTCCCTGACTGTTCCCTACTGGACTCTGTATCTGTTGCTTCTTACCCGTGGTTGTATGTCCTGCGTATTCATACTGTTGCTTATTCCCTGTGGTTCTTTGTTTTCTCTGTTCATTTGTTTTGCTCATGTGTCAGCGTCTTTGGGTTTTTGAAAAGCGCTTTATAAATCAAATGTATTATTATTATTATTATTATTAGTTGTAAAGGCAACAACCTTTTGGAGCAAAATATATGTCCTTCTGGATACATACACATAAGTCCAAGTCAATGACAAGTCACTGTACTTTGGAGATTAATGCAGGATAGAGTTGATAGAGAGAAGAGAGAAAACACCTGGGTATGCAAACACACACCCTTTTCTTTGAAATCTCAACCCCCCCCCCCCCACCCAACCCCCCCACAATGTACAGTTCCCTCCCCCTCGAATGTATATATTCTCTTTTAGAAACTCTGTCTGTAAATAAACAGTACTGTATATATTTGTATACCTTGTATGTCATAAATGTCTGGATGTAACAGTGT
Source organism: Notolepis coatsorum (assembly GCF_963971535.1). Lineage (NCBI taxonomy): Eukaryota > Metazoa > Chordata > Actinopteri > Aulopiformes > Paralepididae > Notolepis > Notolepis coatsorum. Next base: position 10,243,953 of record NC_140174.1, read on the forward strand.
ACTGTATATCTGTATGTCATGTATGTCATAAATGTCACTATGAATTGAAAATGGGGGACCCTGATGTAAACAAGACGAAAGTCTTTCTCTGGTCTGCATCCCCTTAACAATTGTGTGTATTGAGCCGTACTGTATTGTACCCATTCTGCAATCTGTTAATAAAGTTTTCAATCAATCAGAGTAAGCCCTTCTTCCTCTCTGCTCTGTGCCTCAGACCAGCCCAGCTTACTATACCAGGCTGCGGTCTGCGATTAGCGCCGGACTCTGTGCCCCAATTCTTCATGGCTTTGCACAACATGCAGTAATGAATCTTATAGGCGACAGTCTTTGGAGACCGTTTTGTTTACTTTCTCACCAACGAGCAAAGGTCAGGCTGACTGGTCTTGTCTAAGTGTTTTATAACTTTCTCTCTCTCTCTCTTCTCTCTCTCTCTCTCTCTCTCTCTCTCTCTCTCTCTCGCTCTCTCTCTATCTCTCTCTCTCTCTCTCTCTCTCCTCCCCCTTTCTCTTTCTTTTTCTCTCTGTTCTCTCTGTTCTCTCTCTCTCCTCCCTCCCTCTCTCTCTCTCTCTCCTCTCTCTCTCTCTCTCTCTCTCTCTCTCTCTCTCTCTCTCTCTCTCTCTCTCTCTCATCCCCCTTTCTCTTTCTTTTTCTCTCTGTTCTCTCTCTCTCTCTCTCTCTCTCTCCTCCCCTTTCTCTTTCTTTTTCTCTCTCGTTCTCTCTCTCTCTCTCCTCCCCCTTTCTCTTTCTTTTTCTCTCTCGTTCTCTCTCGTTCTCTCTCGTTCTCTCTCTCTCTCTCTCTCTCTCTCATTCCCCCCCCCCTATATCTCTCGCCCCTCTCCCTACCCCCCCCCCCCCCCCCCCTCTCTCAGATAATCCTCCTGTGCTAATGGAGCTTGTTTTCCCACAGGAATATCTTGCCTCAAGTCTTTGTTTTCAGCCACTTGGTGCTGCTTCACAGTTTAATATCACGCTGGGTGGCCGTGACTTCTGAGTCTAATGACTATATACTCTGGTGGGTGTACATGAACACGTGCACTATGAGTACACGTGCACTATGAGTACACATACTATGAGTACACATACTATGAGTACACACACTATGAGTACACACACTATGAATACACACACTATGAGTACACACTCTATTAGTACACACACTATTAGTACACATACTATGAGTACACACACTATGAGTACACACACTATGAGTACACACACTATGAGTACACATACTATGAGTACACACACTATGAGTACACACACTATGAGTGTGAGTACACACACTATGAGTACACACACTATGAGTACACACTCTATTAGTACACACACTATTAGTACACACACTATGAGTATTGAAATCACGATTATTAAACACGATTACTCATTGATTTGAGAACCTCCTATGTGTTTATTGAACTTTAACCCCTGGCGTGTCTTTGTGGTGCAGCCGCGTCCGTGGAACAAGTCTCCCACAGTATTCTATCATGTTCCAAGTGTTTCCAGGCGACTGAATTAGTCTTATCTTTCTTCTCGACCTAAGGCTTCTTTTCTGTCATCAGTTACCAAAGACGTTTTCAAAATACCTGGAGAAAGGTGAGGCGCCGCACATGTCCCTCCAACGTGGGTCTTCTAGTCATTCTACACATTCCAGTGACTCAGCATACACACGCACACACACACACACACACACACGCACACACACACACGCACAGACTCGCGCGCACACACACACACACACACACACGCACACACACACACACACACACAGACACAGACACACACACACACGCGTGCGCACACGCACACGCACACACACACAGACAGACACACACACACACACACACACGCACACTCTCCTGACTCCAGCGTGGCTCTTCCAGTCTCCCCACACACATGGGTCCGTCATGCCCTCGATTCCTGACATATCTGTCATTCCCACCACCGCCGCCGCCCCGGCTCTCTGTGGAATCTCAGATACAGTCTCTGTTACCTGAGCCAAGGCCAAACCCCCTCCCCCCTCCCTCGCCACCCCCACACACTGGAAACTAGAGGCCCGCGACAAATGGAACGGGACGCCATCTTGGCTCTTACCGGCTGTCATCGTTCTGGCGAGGTAATTGATTAATGGCAGACGATGCCCGTCGGCGGTGAGAGGAGGAGGGATGATTGTCCCTCTCTCTCTGTTTCAGACGCCACTGTGTCGACTGGACTCTGTGTGTTTGATACTGCGGAGGGGGGGGGGGGGGGGGGCAGGTTTCCTGACGTGTTCCTGACGCCACGTGTGATGTATATCCATGTCTAGCCTAGCTTTAAACTTCGGGAGAGGTGTTTTTGGCCAACGGATAGACTATAGCTGATCCGTATCCCAATCACCCCTCTGCGCGTCCAGCAGAAAGCTATCCGGCGGCAAGCTAGCATATAGCTTAGCACAAATGAATGGAAGCATATACGGACCACTAGCCTATAGCCCTTTCCTCAAAAACACCTCTCGCCAGAGTGGTCCCGAATCCGATTCCATTAATTTGTGCTAAGCTATAGGCTAGCTTGCAGTCGGATAGTATAGCCTTCTACTGAACGCACAGAGAGGACATTGGTATCTCTATCTTCTTGTCTGACTCTGGAGAAGACCGTAAGCGCATTTCCCATAATGCTGTTGTGTTCCTAGGGGGCGACAGTGGCTCGGGAGGTAGAGCAGTCGTCTGGCAATCCGGAGGTTCCCGGTTCGATTCCCGCTCCTCCGCGCAGCATGTCTATGTGTCCTTGAGCAAGACACTTAACCCCCTAATTTCTCCCGGTGAGCAGGTTGACACCTTGCATGGTTGCCTCCGGCGTCGGTGTGTGAATGTGTGAGTGAATGGGTAACATTTTTGTAACAAATTGTGAAGCGCTTTGGATAAAAGCGCTATATAAAAAAGCGGCCATTTACCATTTTTACATTCCTTTAAGTTAGACTATATTGAATATTGGAGAATGAGAGCACTGCTGTAATCATTACAGAACCTGTTCCCCACTGGCTGCAGGATCGTGAGTCGTATTAGAGTGTGAAGGGATACCTTGCAGAAGATCAACTTGCTTTGGTTTTTCCGATCAAAGATACTCTTTTGCCAGTATTGGTATTCATTCCTATTTCTACATTGGTTTACAATACATGGAGTGCACTTTATGCCCTTTGCTACTAGTAATCGACCTTGCCTATACTACTACCTACTATGCTAATATGTATATACTACTACTACCTACTATGCTAATATGTCTATAGTACTACCTACTATGCTAATATGTTAGTACTACCTACTAATAATAGTATTATTATTTATTAAAAAAAATTCTCTCTGTCTTGTCTCTAAGCTGTCTCCCTCTCTCTGTATTATCCCCACCATGTCGTCATTGTGAAAGTCCATGTACTGTGTTTGTCCATGTACTGTTTGTCCGTATGCTATAATGCCATGTATGCCAGGCGCTATATAAAATAAATGTATTATTATTATTATTATATTATTATTATTATTATTATTATTATTATTATTATTATTATTATTATTATTATTATTATTATTATTATTATTATTACTATGCTAATAGGTATTGTCTATACCTCTATGCCCTCAAGACTGTAGCGCTCAAGTTCAACACTGTTTGACGAACAATCTTACTGACCCTTGGCTGCCAGTGTTGTTCCCTTCCTGCTGACTTGTTGTACAGAACGTGTAAGTCGCTTTGGATAAAAGCATCAGCTAAATGACTAAAATGTAAATGTAAACGTAAAATACATGAGTTAAGATCAGTGATTGGGTTAAACTTAACGGGAACCTACGTGAGTTTCGTACAAAAACAAAATGGAGACTTCTGGGTTTAGTTTAGGTCCAGGTTTACACAGTGCGACACAGTGAAGGGCAAACAGTTGTGTCGTTTCCCCTGATATGGTTCTGTGTGTGTGTGTGTGAGTACGTACAGTGGGTAAGTAAGTATAAAGGCACTTATCAGCATGTGTGAGCAATACGAACAGCCACAAACACCTGAGCAGAAGCACACAGCCTCTACGTTATCTCTTCATCATAAACTTCCCGTTCAGGTGAATGGCTCACCGAGTAGAACATGTTTTGATCTGTGAGTCATTTTATCTGCAAATATTCACCTAACCATAGCTCAGCCCTCCCTTAATAATTTTTTGTACCTGCAGGAAACATTGATCCTTCCTCGGGAGAGATTAAGTTAGAAGTTAAACTCATAAGAAGCTGGTGGCTATATGCTGGAAACCGCCTCATTCGCTTGCTCTCAGAGCATGGACTTTTAATGTATATGGATTTGGCGGTACAGTTGAAATCCACTGTAAGTTGAGATAAGATAGTGGTGGTGGAATGGAGTAGGAGGAGGAGGTAGGTGAGGAGGTAGATGATGAGGTAGATGAGGAGGTGGAGGAGGAGGTAGATGAGGAGGTAGATGAGGAGGTGGAGGAGGAGGTAGATGAGGAGGTAGATGAGGAGGTGGAGGAGGAGGTAGATGAGGAGGTGGAGGAGGAGGTAGATGAGGAGGTAGATGAGGAGGTAGGTGAGGAGGTAGATGAGGAGGTAGATGAGGAGGTAGATGAGGAGGTAGATGAGGAGGTAGATGAGGAGGTGAAGGAGGAGGTAGGTGAGGAGGTGGAGGAGGAGGTAGATGAGGAGGTAGATGAGGAGGTAGATGAGGAGGTGGATGAGGAGGTAGATGAGGAGGTAGATGAGGAGGTAGATGAGGAGGTAGATGAGGAGGTAGATGAGGAGGTGGAGGAGGAGGTAGGAGAGGAGGTAGATGAGGAGGTAGGTGAGGAGGTAGATGAGGAGGTAGGTGAGGAGGTAGGTGAGGAGGTAGGTGAGGAGGTAGATGAGGAGGTAGGAGAGGAGGTAGATGAGGAGGTAGATGAGGAGGTAGATGAGGAGGTAGGTGAGGAGGTTGATGAGGAGGTAGATGAGGAGGTAGGAGAGGAGGTAGATGAGGAGGTAGATGAGGAGGTTGATGAGGAGGTAGGTGAGGAGGTAGATGAGGAGGTAGGTGAGGAGGTAGGTGAGGAGGTAGATGAGGAGGTAGATGAGGAGGTAGATGAGGAGGTAGGTGAGGAGGTAGATGAGGAGGTAGATGAGGAGGTAGGAGAGGAGGTAGATGAGGAGGTAGATGAGGAGGTAGATGAGGAGGTAGGTGAGGAGGTAGATGAGGAGGTAGGTGAAGAGGTAGATGAGGAGGTAGATGAGGAGGTAGATGAGGAGGTAGATGAGGAGGTAGATGAGGAGGTAGATGAGGAGGTGGATGAGGAGGTAGATGAGGAGGTAGATGAGGAGGTAGATGAGGAGGTAGATGAGGAGGTAGATGAGGAGGTAGATGAGGAGGTAGGCGAGGAGGTAGATGAGGAGGTAGATGAGGAGGTAGATGAGGAGGTAGATGAGGAGGTAGATGAGGAGGTAGGTGAGGAGGTAGGTGAGGAGGTAGATGAGGAGGTGGATGAGGAGGTAGATGAGGAGGTGGAGGAGGAGGTAGATGAGGAGGTAGAAAAAATGGTTTGGTTCCGGTTGCCGACCGACCCTGCCGATTTAGGTGCGAAATATATATTAAAAAAAAATATATATATATATATACATGCATTTAATTAAATAGATTCCCTACCTACCCATGGCCTTAACTGACAACCAACTGGAACCAAACAATTTTTTCTTGTATGCCTGAGGAGGTAGATGCCCTCCGGTCTGACTGTCCTGCTCCACCTGGTTCAGGGTGCATCTCGCCCACCAGCAGCCAGAATAGCAGCTTGACTCACCGTCTCCGTGTGTCATCGTGTCTCTCTGACCCGGCCAGGCGTGATCGCTGTCAGGAAGCCTCTACTGCGGGGAGGCATGACTTGGTTCCAACTGGATGAGTGAGGGCTTTTTTAGAAGCCTATCCTATTAATCACTAACCGAAACCCCTCTTGAGCCATTCAAAAGGTTTTCATACCAGTGTTTTAGTTTTTGATAGATTTATAATATTTACCATATACATGTATATATTTATATTTAGGCCTACAGCATATATATATATATATTAGGGCTGTCAGTTTATCGCGTT
>NC_140174.1:10252524-10347524 GCF_963971535.1 Notolepis coatsorum
GAGTGATGGCAGTAGTTCCCTGGAGCTGAAATCACTGCTCTATCTGTCATATATCACTTTGAGACATTGTGTATTTTGTAATACTGAGTACCAATCATCCCCTCCTGGACTTCGACTGAACATTGTACTCAGACCATTAGGTTCTAGGGCGGCTGGACAACAATGATTGAGAAATGATCCACTTTTCTCCAATAGGAAAACCAACATCGTTCTATGTATGCAGTTCAAGTGGCTTCACTTAGATTTCTGACATGTTGATACAGACACCCTATTAAAGGAAAATGGCACCATTACGGGAAACACGCTTACTGTCTTCTCCAGAGTCAGACGAGAAGATAGATACCAATTTCCTCTCTGTGTGTTCAGTAGAAAGCCACAGGCCTGCAAGCTAGCCTAGCTTAGCTCAAATGAATGGGAGCGGATACGGACAGCTAGCCTAGCTTAGAACTCTGCTTCCATTAATTTGTGCTAAGCTAGGCTAGCTTGCAGCCGGATAGCTTTCTACTGAACGCACAGAGAGGAGACTGGTATCTATCTTCTTGTTTCTCTCTGGAGAAGACGGTAAAAACATTTCCCATAATATTGGTGTGTTCCTTTAAGCCTTGTATTGGCCTGTTGGATAACAATATTGGTTATTTCGAGCACTGGATCGTACTCTAACAATGTTGCTAGCAGGGTTCGCACAAGGTCCTTGAAGTGCTTAAGTGCTTGATTTAAAAAAAAAATCACAGCCTGGAATTCCTTGAAAACAGCAAAATTTTTAACAAGGTGCTTAAAAAGTCATTAAAATTCAAATCAACTATTCACATTGAAAGTTTTGTTCATCCACGATAAAATAATTTAAAGTGTAACTAATTGTCGGAAATTGGTTTTAAGCCATAAATATTGGATCGGATTTTTTTCTCTCTATAAAAACAGTATTTCAAAGTGAATTGGATCCTTTTAAATGCCCTTTTAAAATGAAAAAATAGTGCTTGGAAAAGTACTTGAAAGTCCTTGAATTTCATTTCGCAATATCTGTGGGAACCCTGTGCTAGGGGTGTTGTTGTTGACTGGCTTCTCCGACAGGGGTTTCCCCGGTTCTAGAGAGGCGGACGTATTGAAAGTGATGGGGTTGGGTTGGGTTTAGGTCAAACACTGAGTGAGAGGAGGCTTACTGTATGGTACTATTTTAAAAGACAGCCTGGATCACCTGTGTCATGTTATCTATCCTCCCGTACGTCAACTCTCTGTTGTATTGTCTAAGCCAGGCCCCAGAAAACGTCTGAGATATAATCTGATGATCTCCTCTGTGTGTGTGTGTGTCTCCAGACTGCTAGCGGGAGCACCCAAGGAGAAGGCCCTGGCGCTGAGGAACGTCAACGAGACGGGAGCCGTCTACTTCTGCCCCATCACCACGGAGACCAACGACTGCTCCAGGATGGACCTGGTTAGCTCGAGTAAGCGACCGCACAAAGCGCCAGAGAGCTCCGTCTCTCTCTCTCTCATTTGAATCTTGTTTATTCCGGTGTTTCGAATGACGAATGCAAATTGGGGGGGATAATTATAGTATGATAATCAAAGCGCTGCTGCACATGTCGGGGACAGGAGGCGTGTGTATCCCCTGGAGATATGGCTCAACCGTAGCTATGATATACAAAACCCCATGAATGGAATTTGTATAAAGTTATGCTATTATTATATGGTAAATGGACTGCATTATCCAAAGCGCTTAGCAACTCATGCTTCACATTCACCTATTCACTCACAGAGGCGACCACGCAAGGTGCCAACCTGCTCATCGGGAGCAGTTAGGGGGGTCAAGTGTCTTGCTCGAGGGCACTTCGACACGCTGCTCGATGGAGGAGCCGGAATTGAACCGGGAACCTTCTGATATTTAATCTGGAAGGATCATTGATAGCAACCTCTCATTTAAAATGACGTCGAGAAATACAATACATACAAATAAAAAATATAGAGAAACAGAAAGTCAATCAATTAAACATTTAAAATAATGAAATCCTGAATTTCCCCCAAGGGGATAAATAAAGGAATATCCTATCCTATCTTATCTTATCTTATCTTATCTTATCCTATCCTATCCTATCTTATCTTATCTTATCTTATCTTATCTTAAAAACAACTGCAGACTGTGGTGAAGTGGTTTGCTCTTAACAATTTAAACTGACCAAGAGATACTAATGAATTGAGTTTTAAAGTGCGTTGCAAAACATTCCATGTTTCTGGTCCACGGAAGCTAAAAGCAGATGTTCCTAATTCAGTACAAACTCTAGGAACCTTAAGTGTAAAAGCCAATCACCAGAGTGAGTGTGATAAGGTCCAGAGCTCCAATCCAGCAATGAAGTGATGTAGGGCGGGAGATCATCAATAATGGTTGTATACAGAAACAGATAATGCAAGTCACGTCTCTGCCAGAGAGGACCACCACGAGTGTTTCATAACGGCCGTTGTGTGGGCCAGTTTCGGGGCCGGTGCGTGGGCTGGTGCGTCTGAATGTCCCGGGCTGAATTTGTGTCCCAGTCCGCCCCTGACCACCAACCTTAGCATATATACAATGATGGGTACCATAACTGTCACCAGTGATGAATCTAAGGGAAGAATGATACAGAAGTTATTTATTTATTAGCATTTTTTTTTTTTACCTGTGTTGATGTTATGTGAAGTAGGCCTACTGCTGCAAGTTGCCCACATGAAACAAAAAAGGAAACTGACGACTTCTGCTGTAGGCAGAAAGAATGAACCACATTCTGACCTACATTTCATATCAAGATTATTGTAATCTTTTATCTTGTCTGACCAAAAGAGTCTACATATCAAATGCACGTCCACGGCTACCCCCCCCCCCCCCCCCCCCCCCCTTCTACCTACAGTACACCCATATCGGCTAAGTCTGAGCATGTGCAAACGTTTGTTGCGTCTACGCGATACGTTCTCTAGATAGGAGATAGGGGGCGACAGTGGCTCCTCCTGGCAGCGTGTCAACATGTCCTTGAGCAAAACACTCAACCCCTAAACTGCTCCCGATGAGCAGGTCGGCACCGTGCATGGTACAGTAAATGGTAAAATGTTGCATTTATATAGCAGCTTTTATCCAAATGATTACAATTTGTTCCTCACATTTCACCCGTTCACTCACACATTCACACACCGACGGCGGAGGCAACCATGCAAGGTGCCAACCTGCTCATCGGGAGCAGTTAGGGGTTAAGTGTCTTGCTCAAGGACACATCGACACACTGCCCGGGAGGAGTGGGAATCGAACCGGGAACCTTCCAACTATACCAGATGACCACTCTACCTCGGTTGAATGTGAGGCATAAGTTGGATAAAAAGCTGCTGTAGTTATTTTTTATTTTTCACTTTTTCTCCCATTTTCTATTTTTCTCCCATCCCAATTTCGTATCATCCAATTCTACCCTCCCCTGTCTCGAACGCTGTTTCTTGCCTCCCACAAGCCGGCTGCAATGTGGACTAAGTCATACATAGCACAAGTCCCCTCCGGTACTCGAGGTAACAGCAGTCGCATCTTTTCACCTGCGCAGCGCGATCTTTCAGCGTCAGGGGTCTGCGCTTTGGAGGGGCGCCGCCCCCCGTCGCTTCCTGATTCTACTGTGCAGGCGCACCAACCGACATGTAGGAGTCGCTGTCCACAACGCCCGATCCCCACCCATCAGTTTCCCACCCCCTAATACTGCCAATGTGTATTAGTACGGACGACCAGCTAAACTGAAAGCAATGTGGAGCGCTGGGCTCGAACAGGCAAACCCAGCGTCTCCAGTATTCGTGGTGAGCTCCTTGCCCACTGCACCACGTAGCCGCCCCTTGTAGTTATTATTATATACTTATTGTTTATGTGTCTTGTAAGCCCATATGGGCTGGGCATACACCTGTATGTAAGACACGAAAATAAAAAACATCAAATCAAATCAATATATAAAATGCAGTCCACTCACCGTTCCATTTAGGAAGAAACTCGTAGACGTCACAATCCACAATAGACGTAATATGTTTTGGAGACAGCGTTTTCCCCCCTTTGCTTTTCCCATTTTCTCTATATAGCTCAGTTTATGATTTTGTACAATAACGTGTTTTTGGAGACTAGATTTCTCCACTTTATCCGTTCTGCACTGCACCTGGGTCCAACGCACCTACCCGACTCGTAACAGATCCCCCCCCACCACCATATGGCCCCGCCCCGGAGCTGTACAGTGTCCCCTGGGGGCTGAAAGTAAGAACCATAACAAGAGATTGTTCTTCGCCACGTTTGATGTGGAGGCTGGCGTGGCTGCCGCTCTAAGTCACGGTGCAGACCTTGTGGTGAGCCGGCGCTGTTAAGCTTGATCTCCAGGTCGTCTGAAGCTGCGTAGGCGTTGCGCTTTTATCACCGCGCCGCACGTTAACTTTGAACCCCACCGTTACTTCGCAGAGCCGCCTGACGTGGCTGTGAGGACCGCGCTCACGGTGCTTCAGTATTTCTGAATGAACTGTACTCTGGAAATATTATTACTATAACATTATTATAAAAAAACATGTCATTGTCTGAGATTAACGTCATGCTCAAGTGGGTCGGGAAAACAAGGTTCAAAATCTCTCTCTCTCTGTCTGTCTTTCTGTCTTTGTCTTTCTCTCTCTCTCTCTCTCTGTCTGTGTGTCTCTCTCTCTCTCTCTGTCTGTGTCAAGTGTTCCTTTATTAATCCCCTTGTCATAGCAGCATGGGGGGGTTGCAGGTATGATAATAGCAGGTAGTAATAATAATAGAACATAGAACAAAGTGCAAGTAGTAATGATAATAGTGATAACAGTAGTGAACAATAGTGATGATGGTACACATGGTCCTAACCATAGTAACACACTGCGCCAGAGTCAATGATGTGTTTATTAGTGTTACTTATTAGTGTTTATTATTCTCTCTCTCTCTCTCTCTCCTCTCTCTCTCTCTCTCTCTCTCTCTCTCTCTCTCTCACAGCGGACTCCTCAGAGAGGGTGGAGGGCATGTGGCTGGGCGTGACGGTGGCCAGTCAGAGGGACAGTCCTGCGGGACGCGTGTTGGTGAGAGACGCCCCTGGTGCACCCTGCAGCTCACTGTGACACTGGGGCCCCTGGTGCACCCTGCAGCTCACTGTGACACTGGGGCCCTGCAGCTCACTGTGACACTGGGGCCCTGCAGCTCACTGTGACACTGGGGCCCTGCAGCTCACTGTGACACTGGGGCCCTGCAGCTCACTGTGACACTGGGGCCCTGCAGCTCACTGGACACTGGGGCCCTGCAGCTCACTGTGACACTGGGGCCCTGCAGCTCACTGTGACACTGGGGCCCTGCAGCTCACTGTGACACTGGGGCCCCTGGGTGCACCCTGCAGCTCACTGTGACACTGGGGCCTCGTGCTCTTAACCTTTCACTGCCACACTACAGAAGGTTAACCCTTTCACTGCGCCGATACAGAAGGTTAACCCTTTCACTGCCAAACGTCTGTAGTGTGATAGTAAAGGGTTAACCTTCTGTAGTGTGGTAGTGAAAGGGTTAATGATCACAGCATGGCAGAAATATGCGCAAATACAGTGTAATGCCACACGATGCTTAGAGATATACTGTCCACACTCTCACACACCACACACACACACACACACACACACACACACACACACACACACACACACACACACACACACACACACACACACACACTATAGTGCAGGAAGTACTGTACGTTTTTCCATATTCTCACAGTTTGAATGTTTACTGTAACAGCTAACAGTTATAGTATCTCTAAATAGTAGAAACGTTTGTTTAAAAAAGGCAGTTTGTGACACCTAGTTACCTGACTGCCAAGGTGTTCAAATGCAGCAACACTTTAGATTGGATTTTCTCTCTGAGACTTGAGGTTGAACTAGATTCAAGTAAGCATATTCTCTTCAAATATTTTCATTTCAATGTATGACACATCATTTGAAAGCTTACATTCTGTACTTTCATCATCTGTAAAAATCTGCAAAAATGACAGAGGGAGACTTGTGCCACGAGCTGCTGGGATCATTTATGTGAGAGCTGCTGCTGCTGCTTCTCTCTCTCCTCTCGCTCCTCTCTCTCCTTCTCTCCTCTCTTTCTTCTCTCCTCTCCTCTCGCTCCTCTCTTTCTTCTCTCTTCTTCTCTCCCTTCTCTCTCTCTCTTCTCTATTTCTTCTCTCGCTCCTCTCTCTCCTCTCTCTCTCCTCTCTCTCTTCGCTCTCTCTTCTCTCTCTTCTCTCTCCTCTCGCTCCTCTCTCTCCCTCTCTCTCTCTCTCCTCTCTCTTTCTACTCTCTCCTCTCTCTCCTCTCTTTCTTCTCTCTCTTTCTCTCTCTCTCCTCTCTCTCTATCTCTCTCATATTTCTCTCATCTCTCCCCCCCCCCCCCTCTCTCTCCTTCTCTCTCTCTCTCTTCGCTCTCTCTCTTCTCTCTCTTCTCTCTCCTCTCGCTCCTCTCTCTCCTCTCACTCCTCTCTCTCTCTCTCGCTCCTCTCTCTCTCCTCTCTCTTTCTACTCTCTCTCCTCTCTCTCTCCTTTCTTCTCTCTCTTTCTTCTCTCTCTCTATCTCTCTCATAGTTCTCTCATCTTCCCCCCCCCTCTCTCTCTCTCTCTCTCTCTTCTCTCTCTCTCCTCTCTCTCTCTCTCTCTTTCTCTCTCTCGGTCTCTCCTATTTCTTTCATCTCTCTCTCTCTCTCTCTCTCTCTCTCTCTCTCTCTCTCTCTCTCTCTATCTCTATCTCTCTCTCCTATTTCTCTCATCTCCCCCCCCTCTCTCTCTCTCTCTCTCTCGCTCCTCTCCCCCCCCCCTCTCTCTCTCTCTCCCCCCCTCTCTCTCTCTCTCTCTCTCTCTCTCTCCCCTCCCTCTCTCCCCCCCCCCCTCTCTCTCTCTCTAACCCTGCCTCGTCCCGTGTGTGTGTGTGTGCCCCCAGGCCTGCGGCCACCGCTACATGAAGATCTTCCAGGGCGGCCAGGAGGAGCAGTGGAAGATGGTGGGCAAGTGCTACATCAGGGCAACGACCTGACCTTCGACCCCGACGACGAGTGGCAGGACCACAACTACGAGGTGTGCAACCCCACCAGCGGCATGGAGCTGGAGGGCATGTGTAACATGGGCATCTCAGGCGGCCTGACGGACACCGACGTGTACATCGGCTCCACCGGGAGCTACCTGTGGCAAGGTGAACACAGACCACATGTATAGGGCTGTCACATTCATTTAGAATTTAATTTTGAATTTACTAGGGCTGACCCCTATTAGTCGATTAGTCGACTAATCGGTCGAAAGAGCCGTAGTCGACTGCCAACCTCTTAGTCGAATACAACACACACACAAAAAGATTATTAAATAATAATTTTTTTAATCATTCTTTCCAAAAGAAAAGAGGCCTAGAAGCGTGGCTAACGCTAATGGCGCGCATACCAGAGGCTAACTGCCTAAGAAAACAGGCACAGAGGCACTGAAAGAGGATTTCACCCATCTAATGAACACACTAGACTAGACAAATATCAAGATGTATCCATCAGTGGACCAATTGCATGCTTTTGCAGAGGACAAGAAGCCTTCAGTCGACTCCTTCAGACATTAAGCATCCCCCACAGCCCAAATGGAATGATACAAAAAAATATATATATATATTCTATATATATAATTTTTTTTGTCGACTAATAGTCGACTAACGGCAAATTTTGGCCAATCATAGTCGACTATCGAAATCCTTAGTCGGGGACAGCCCTAGAATTTACACGAGATTCGAATTTGAAGGGAGAAATTCGGAAAAAAAATACAAACAATTATAATAATAATTTCTTTTTTATCAAATCTTTTTTATTTTCCTTTTTTTCAAACAAACAAAACACATACAATACAATAATAATATTTTTTTTTAAATGTTACTCGAATTCGAACAAGTCTGCAACGGATATCGAATTAGATTTTTGTTAAAGTGACAGCCCTAATATATAACCCATATTTTTCTGAATATACCTGCATATATACTCTATATACTTGCTTGTACACCTGCACATAAAATGGGCGGCACGGTGGCTCAGTGGTTAGCACCGCTGCCTCACAGCAAGAATGTCCTGGGTTCGAACCCCAGCAGGGCGGCCTTTCTGTGTGGAGTTTGCGTGGGTTTCCTCCAGATACTCTGGTTTCCTCCCACACCATGAAGACATGCAGGGACTACAGATGAAAACTAGCTCATTTAGCTAGATCTGGCCCATGTACATTGATGTAGAAACTGAAGATGTTGATTAATGTGCACTGTCCCTGGGTAATAAATAAACTTTAACATAACCCATAGCTCTGTATGATAGCATGTACAATAATGCTGTATAACACACATATATATATATTTATTCCCACCGCATATCAACAGCAAAATTACCACATGGGTGTCATCATAACTCACTCTTCACTTTATTTGACAGACATGGATTAAGGACAAAAACCCAGTCCAAACGAGGCTTAAAATCACGTCATTTATGCCCACGGAGCTAAAAAAACCACCTTGTTTTGTGTTCTTCTTCTTCTTCTTCTTCTTCTTCTTCTTCTTCTTCTTCTTCTTCTTCTTCTTCTTCTTCTTCTTCTTCTTCTTCTTCTTCTTCTTCTTCTTCTTCTTCTTCTTCTTCTTCTTCTTCTTCTTCTTCTTCTTCTTCTTCTTCTCTTCTTCTTTCTCTTCTGCACAGGTAACGTCCACGTGACGTGGCGAGACCCGGAGCCTGGGAACGTGTGGGAGTACGTAAAGGACTTTGGACAGCTGAACAAGAGATACAGTTACATGGGTACGGACGGAGCTGCTGCCGCATAACTGTGTCGTATATAAATCCTTAACGCCTGTCAACACAGACGGCTACAGTATGTCGGCTCCGGTTCCTAACGCACACCTCGGTGTCACCACCACTGCAGGGACTTTTCAATCGCAAAATGCTTCAAGGAGAGAACTCACCCCCAGCAGCCATTAAACCAGCTGTGCTAATTACGTCAGCACGACTTTTCAATCGCAAAATGCTTCAAGGAGAGAACTCACCCCCAGCCAGCCATTAAACCAGCTGTGCTAATTACGTCAGCACAGCTGTGAATGGTAAATGGCTGCAGTTATATAACAGCTTTTATCCAAAGCGCTTTACAATTTGTTCTTCCTCACATTTTTTTACCCATTCACTCACACACTAAAAACCTCCGGATTACCAGACGACCGCTCTACCTCCTGAGCCACTACTGTCGCCCCTACGTCAGCACAGCTGTTTCAATAGACCTGTCTCAAACCCTGCCCCTTTTCTTGATCCTCCAATCACAGCTGTCGCTTACCTCGGACTTCCTCTTTGTACGAGGAAGTCCGAGGTAAGCGACAGCTGTGATTGGAGGATCAAGAAAAGAGGGCAGGGTTTTGAGACAGGTCCATTGTGAATCACGGGCAGCTGCCGTTTGTGTCTCTACACACTAAAAGATGCGTTGGGAGCTGGAGACGACATGTATTTAACATTTACATTCAGTCATTTAGCTGACGCTTTTATCCAAAGCGACTTACAAGTTGTGTACAACAAGTCACCTGGAAGGTACAACAACTCTGGCAGCTAAGGGTCAGTAAGATTGTTCATCAAACAGTGTTGAACTTGAGCGCTAAAGTCTTGAGTGCATAGTAGTATAGAAATATTAGCATAGTACTGTAGGTAGTAGTATGTATATATTAGCATAGTAGATAGTAGTATAGACTTAGTAGCATAGTAGGTAGTAGTATTATAGACATATCATAGCAGGTAGTAGTATAGACATAATAGCACAATAGGTAGTAATATAGGCATGGTAGATTCCTTAGTAGCAAAGTGCATGACTGTGGCGGAGACCCTGATCCACTCATTTGTCACCTCCCGGTTGGACTATTGTAATGGAGTCCTGTTCGGGGGACCCAGCAAAGCCCTGGACAGGCTCCAGTATGTCCAGAACTCAGCTGCCAGGGTTCTCACTCACACCAAGCCCTGGCAGCACATCACCCCCACCCTCATCCATCTCCACTGGCTTCCAGTCAGGTTCCGCATCACCTTCAAACTCCTGCTCCTCACCTACAAATCCCTCCATGCCCTCGCCCCCCGGTACCTGTCTGATCTCCTCCACCAGTACACTCCATCCCGGAACCTACGATCCTCTGATCTAGGTCTCCTCTCCATCCCTCGCACCAGGTTACGGACTTTTGGGGACAGAGCCTTCAGCGTGGCGTCCCCTACCCTCTGGAACTCTCTCCCCCCCGAAATCCGCAACGCCCCAACCCTGGACACCTTCAAATCCGCTCTAAAAACACACCTCTTCACCAAGGCTTTCCCCATCAGTTAGTTTTAGATTAAATTAGGTCCATTATCCCCTACTTTCCCTCATCCCCTCTTCCCCCTCCCCCCCTACTTTCCTTGCCCTATTTTTTGTCCTGATTGTAAAGCGACCTTGGGTTCTATGAAAGGCGCTATATAAATTTGATTTATTATTATTATTATTATTATTAGTAAAAGGTTAGTAGTCTTTTTTTTTTTTTTACTTTTCTTTTTACATGCAATTTAGTTGCAGTTGCGGGTTGCAGATGATGTAACAGGTTCCTTGTTCAGTTGCATGGGTGGGTGTGTTAAGCTATGCCATTCGGGTGCCCTATAGTTGCAACGTACAAGTTGCTCACGTAACACCAGCCTTCAGGCACAGGGAGACGTGGGGGGGGACTTGTGCCGCTCTCTCTGTCTCGCTTTAAAGCTTCCACGCTCTCTCTCTCTCTCTCTCTCAGAAAACCCATTCAGCCACTTCCCACTCAGGCCTGATAGAAATCTCTTTGAAAGTATGAATCGCGAGGGAGAAGCAGGAAGAGGAACGAGCTTACAGTGCTGTGAACTGTATGACCTTTGACCTTTTGTGTAAAAAGAGATTTAAAGCCGTACTACCGCACTGTACGTCCCGTAACACTTTTACTATGTCGGGGAGGGTTCCGCACTGGGTAGTGGCTCCGGAGGTAGAATGGTCGTCTGGTAA
The DNA here is from genome assembly GCF_963971535.1 of Notolepis coatsorum. Classification (NCBI taxonomy): domain Eukaryota; kingdom Metazoa; phylum Chordata; class Actinopteri; order Aulopiformes; family Paralepididae; genus Notolepis; species Notolepis coatsorum. The sequence continues at coordinate 10,263,532 of NC_140174.1, forward strand.
TCGAGTTCAAGTTCAAGTTTGTTTATTAGTTGTAGGGCTGACCCCTCTTAATCGATTAGTCGACTAATCGGTCGAAAGGAGCCGTAGTCGACTGGCCAACCTCTTAGTCGAATATAATAAAAAAAAATATATATATAAAAAAAAATATTTATTATAATTTTTTGTATCATTCTTTCCAAAAGAAAAGAGGCCTAGAAGCGTGGCTAACGCTAATGGCACGCATACCAGAGGCTAACTGGCTACGAAAACAGGCACAGAGGCACTGAAAGAGGATTTCACCTGTCTAATGAACACACTAGACTAGACAAATATCGAGATGTATCCATCAGTGGACCAATTGCATGCTTTTGCAGAGAACAAGAAGCCTTCAGTCGACTCCTTCAGACATTAAGCACCCCCCACAGCCCAAATGGAATAAAAATAAATAAATAAAAAATACAAAAAAAATTATTTTGGCCAATCCTAGTCGACCATCCAAATCCTTAGTCGGGGACAGCCCTAATTAGTTGTCACAATAAAATACATGTACTTTACAGTGAAATGCTTGGTTCTGTATGAGCCCCTGAGAGTGTGCTTCATACAGTAAAAAAGTAAGTAAAAAAGTAAGTAAAAGAAGAATATACAATACAATATACAATCTACAGTACAGCCTAGATACAATCTAAGTACAGTGAGTACAAATGTGTAAACAGTGAGGTACAATTGCAGACAATGAGGTACAAAACTTTAAGTTTAACTTTAACTTTAATCAGAAGGTTCCCGGTTTGATGTCATGTCAAAGTGTCCTTGAGCAAAGACACTTAACCCCTAACTGCTCCCGATGAGCAGGTCGGCACCTTGCACGGTCGCCTCCGCCCGCCGTCGGTGTGTGAATGAACGCCGTCCATGTTTACCGTCCGCAGGTTATTCGGTCCTGGAGGAGAAGAGGCTGCTGAGCCAGGAGGAGGACACGGTGGTGACGGGGTCTCCCAGGGACGAGTCCAAGGGCTCGGTGCGGCTGGGCACCAAGGGCAACAGCGTCATCGTCACGGACCTCATCCTGCCCGGCGTGCAGGTGGGCTCGTACTTCGGCGGCAGCGTCGCCGCCACCGACCTCAACAACGACAAGTACGTACTTTTTAAATGTTGTCAACCCTTTGACCTTTTGACCTTTACTTCAACTTGTGAGACACCGAGGTGTGACCCTTGTTTACAGCGACTGCGAACTTACTAAACAAAGACACGATTTATCAGCAATCACATACATAATTATAAGCAATAAACAATAACAAATCAGCTAAGACGCTTACAAGTCGACACACAGAGCAGTCTGTCTGGTAATCCGGAGGTTCCCGGTTTGATTCCCGCTCCTCCCGTGTCGAGCTGTCCTTGAGCAAGACACTTAACCCCTAAGTGCTCCCGATGAGCAGGTTGGGCACCTTGCATGGTCGCCTCCGCCGTCGGTGTGTGAATGTGTGAGTGAATGTGTGAGTGAATGTGTGAGTGAATGTGTGAGTGAATGTGTGAGTGAATGTGTGAGTGAACGGGTGAAAATGTGAGGAACAAATTGTAAAGCGCTTTGGATAAAAGCTGTTGTATATAAATGCCGCCATTTACCATTTACACACAGTGGTTGGAGATCCTACTTCTCTAGATGCAGATGTCAGTGCCGTGAGGTGTGGTCCCGCTCCATAGAGCCGGTCTGGTTATTACCAGATGGAACCGGTTCAGTGCCGAAGCAAAAGGAAAACGTGAAACACTGAAAAGCCAATTAGCGATTAGCAAGTGTTCCTTCATGGCTTCGCTCTCCGCTCATAATGAATGAGTGTTGTGAGGGCGGCCGGGTAGCACAGCGGACTAAGCGTCTGTCTACCACTGCAGAGACACTGGTATCGAATCCGGCTGTCAGCACTGCAGTGCCTCCGGCTTGGGCCGGCCGTCATACTGGCTCAATTGGCAGAGTCAGCGGGAGGGAAGCCGGTGGGTGGGTCTGGGTCGTTGTAAACAGCGACTCCTACAGATCGGTCAGGGCGCCTGCACAGCGAGGGAGGGAAATGGTGAAGGTAGTGTGACCTCCCACGCGTTACACTTCACCAATGAGAGTCCTCGCTGCCGGGTGAAAAGAGGCTGCTGGCTGTCTCCTATGCATCGGAGGAAGCATGTGATAGACTTCAGGGCTCCCTAGACCGACCAGTGGGGGGCACATGTGCGCAACGACCAGGAAGGGGAAGGGGGAATTGGCATAACGACAAAATTGGGATGGGAGGAAAAATACAGGAAATAGGAGGGAAAAAAAATGGATAAAAAGAATTAATGAGTGTTGTGAAAAAAAATCTAAAAAAAACATCTATTTTTCTTGTCGCTGGTCAATAATTCCACATTAAAGTTGATCCACACTGTGTATGAATACTGTAACTATATGATGAGTCTATATCCCACGGACTGAAACGGTCTGTTCAGGGCAGTGATTTGCGTTTTTGCGTAGGGGGCAGGTCGAAGGGCTCGAGTTACAGTCTGCGCGCTGTGACATAACCCTTATCTGCACGGATCTACATGTGAATAGGCTGCGGGTGACTGACAGGAGATCAGAGGAGCTCGGGACAATGGGCGTAGAATGCATAGGGACGGAGTGGGTGTACAGGCTGGAGGTCAGCCCCGCCGAGCAGAGACACCTGCCCACTGCCTGCCTGCGTATCACTGACGTCTGTCGTTCATAATCTATGTTGTTGGCCTTGTTTCTTTTGTTATGGTATTTTTTGTTGTTGTTTTGTATATGTGTAATATGGACCTTGAGTCTGAAATAAAGTCTTCATCATCATCATCATTCTACTGTCATCGGGGTGTGTTCCTCCGTACAAAAATCTTTATTATCAAAATATTTTGACACGTTGACATTTCCCATTGTCAATCTGGAACATAACCCCAATGACAAGGGGGGGAGGGGCTTGTTTTGCCAAAAAAAAATAAGCATAGAAATCACTTCAGTCGGATTTTAAAGGAACACGCCAACATTATGGGAAATGCGCTATAGCCTAGCTCGTTTTTGGCCAACAGCTACGCTAGTGGTCCGTATCCTCATTCATTCATTTGTGCTAAGCTAGGCTAGCTTGCAGCCGGATAGCTTTCTACTGAAATTGGTATCTGCCCGTATCTTCTTGTCTGACTGGTGAGACGTCTAACGCTCTGCTGCTCTGTAGCTACGACCTGTACACCGCTGTGTGGACAATGCGCGGCTGTGTGATGCAACGCCCGAGTTGCGATGAAAAGAGAAGAGAGAGGCCGTCGGCTCCCGTCAGTGGCGCAGATAAGCTGTCAGTCATGACATCACGGCGAAGGCACGTCTGCTTCCCTCCAATGAAAAACCTTATCGGGCGAACGCTTCGTCTCACGTCGTCGTCTCGAAATGGGCGAGATAGTGTTCAAGAGCTGTGTGATGGATGTGCAGAGAGCAGACAGGGTGACTGCAGGGTAGAAGTGCATCAGCGGCTCTTGGTTGTACATCCTCTCTGCCAGAGCTTCTGGATGATTGTGTTGACAGTGGGGCTCCCTCCCTCCTTCCCTCCCTCCCTCCCTCCCTCCCTCCCTCCCTCCCTCCCTCCCTCCCTCCCTCCCTCCCTCCCGCCTGGGGTCCTGGGAGATTGTAGATCCATCCCAGAAACCAGAAGGATTCCACAGCCGACAGGGTTGTGAACAACAGGTCAGCAGGAGAGGTGCCTCTCTGGCAGCTAAGGGCCGGTGGTGATGTTGGTCAAACAAGTGTCGACGAACAAGTGTTACATTCTGAGTAGTAGATTCGCATAGTAGATATTAGTATAGGCATTAGGGCTGTCCCCGACTAAGGATTTGGATAGTCGACTTTGATTGGCCGAAATTAGCCGATAGTCGACTATTAGTCGAATATGAAAAAAAAAATTTAAAAAGAAGTATTTTAAAATATCTTTTTTTTTTATCATTCCATTTGGGCTGTGGGGGTGCTTAATGTCTGAAGGAGTCAACTGAAGGCTTCTTGTCCTCTGCAAACTAGCCTCTGGTATGCGTGCCATTAGCGTTAGCCACGCTTCTATGCCTCTTTTCTTTAGGAAATAATGATTAAAAAAAATTATACATTTATTTTATTTTATTATTATATATATTTTTTCATTCAACTAAGAGGTTGGCAGTCTACTACGGCTCCAGCCCTAGTAGATAGTGGTATAGACTATTAGCATGGTAGATAGTAGTATAGACTATTAGCATGGTAGATAGTAGTATAGACTATTAGCATAGTAGGTAGTAGTATAGACTATTAGCATAGTAGATAGTAGTATAGACATATTAGCATAGTAGATAGTAGTATAGACATATTAGCATAGTAGGTAGTAGTATAGACATATTAGCATAGTAGATAGTAGTATAGACTATTAGCATAGTAGATAGTAGTATAGACTATTAGCAGAGTAGATAGTAGCATAGACTATTAGCATAGTAGATAGTAGTATAGACTATTAGCATAGTAGATAGTAGTATAGACTATTAGCATAGTAGATAGTAGTATAGACTATTAGCAGAGTAGATAGTAGCATAGACTATTAGCATAGTAGATAGTAGTATAGACTATTAGCATAGTAGATAGTAGTATAGACTATTAGCATGGTAGATAGTAGTATAGACTATTAGCAGAGTAGATAGTAGCATAGACTTAGCATAGTAGATAGTAGTATAGACTATTAGCATAGTAGATAGTAGTATAGACTATTAGCATAGTAGATAGTAGTATAGACATATTATCATAGTAGGTAGTAGTATAGACATATTAGCATAGTAGATAGTAGTATAGACATATTAGCATAGTAGATAGTAGTATAGACATATTAGCATGGTAGATAGTAGTATAGACATATTAGCATGGTAGATAGTAAAGATTTTACTCAGTTTGAGTCAAATTTACTCTGCGAAATTTACTGTGTAGTAAAGACATATTAGCAGAGTAGATAGTAGTATAGACATATTAACATGATAAGTAATAGTATAAGTATAGTAGCATAGTAGGTAGTAGTATAGACATATTAGCATAGTAGTATAGACATATTAGCATAGTAGATAATAGTATAGACATATTAGCATGATAAGTAGTAGTATAAGTATAGTAGCATAGTAGGTAGTAGTATAGACATATTAGCATAGTAGATAATAGTATAGACATATTAGCATGATTAGTAAAAGTATAGTAGCATAGTAGTAGGGTACAAAATAGTAAAAAGGCCGTAAGAAGGTTATGTTTTTTTTTCTGAGGTGGAAACATTGTGGTATGATAGAACGTTTGTTGGCCACTTCGACAAAGATGGTATTGTCTGGTGTGTGTGCGTGTGTGTGTGCGTGTGTGTGTACTAGGGGTGGGACGATACGAGTAACTCATGATATGATACTGTGACGATATTTGGCCCTCTATAACAATAATATCACGATATACGATATCTGCCATAATCAATATATTGTAAGAAATGTCATCTACGATACATGACGATATCTGTGTAACTGAAGAAGAAAGAATACCCATAAAAAGGCAACAAGCAGGAATGATGTATTTATTCACAGAATCGACGTGAGAGCTGATCAGATTCTTTAGTGTGCATCACAAACTGACCAATTGCACCTGAAACAATGTACAACTAATTGCATAGTGCCTCTTTAACACACACTGGCCACAACTTGATTATTATTAACTATTAATTATGTCCCCAATGGAAAACTCTGCAATACAAATATATATACGTCATCTGTTTTATCGAATAAGATAACATTTTCAGTCTGTTCACCTCATTCCAACCATTTGTATTGCAGTAAAATGGGATTGTCGAGCAAAAATATTAAAATGTATTAATTAATTAATTAATTTAAAAAATATCGATACTTACCGTCACTGTATCGCTATAATATTGAATATAGGGCGTGCAGTGGCTCAGGATGTAGAGCAGTCGTCTGGTGTGCGGAAGGCTCCCGGTTCTATTCCCGCTCCTCCCGGGCAGCGTGCCGAAGTGTCCATGAGCAAGACACTTAACCCCCAAACTGCTCCCGATGAGCAGGTTGGCACCTTGCATGGTCGCCTCCGCCGTCGGTGTGTGAATGAATGGGTCAAATGTGAGGAACAAAATTGTGAAGCGCTTTGGATAAAAGCTGTTGTATATAAATGCACCGTTTACTATGTCGGCACCCAAAATATTTAGATATGCTGTATCGATTTCCCCCCCACTCCAAGTGTGTGCATTCATGTGTGTATGCATTCATTAATGTATGTGTCTGTCTGTCTGTCTGTCTGTCTGTCTGTCTGTCTGTCTGTCTGTCTGTCTGTCTGTCTGTCTGTCTGTGTGTTCGCTTGGCTCGCCCCAGCTGGAATGACCTGATCGTCGGCGCTCCGTTCTACTTCGACCGCATGAAGGAGCAGGGCGGCGCCGTCTACATCTTCATGAACGAGAACGGATCCTTCCAGAAGAAGGCCAGCCTGGTGCTGAACGGACCCGTGGGCTCGGCGTTCGGCATCGCCGTGGCCGCCATCGGGGACGTCAACCAGGACGGGTTCCAAGGTACGGACTCCACGCTCCACCAGGCCGCTGGCCAGTACCACTCACTACTAGGGATGTCCGATATTATCGGCCTACCGATATTATTGGCCGGTATTGGCATTCAAATGTAATGTCGGAACTTATCGGTATCGGTTTTGTTTACATTTATTTAACCTTTATTTACCCAGGCAAGCAACTAAGAACACATTCTTATTTTATTTATTGTCAAAAGTATGCAAAATGTTGTGTTAATTCCACAACAAGAGATATGTAATGTTAATTACCTGAAATTATTCAGTTTTTTTGGGGGGGGGGGACCCCGCATACAGTATATCGGTATCGGTTGATATCGGTATCGGAAATTAAGAGTTGGACAATATCGGTATATTGGATATCGGTAAAAAAGCCAATATCGAACATCCCTACTTACTACCATAGTGTCTTTATACCTGTATCACTGTACATATTTACTTTACTACATAGACACAGTAGTAAAGAAGGCGAAACAGCGCCTCTACCACCTGAGACAGTTAAGGAAGTTCAGAGTATCGGGGAAGATACTCCAGTCCTTCTACTCAGGAGCTGTAGAGAGCATCTTGACCGGAAACATCACTGCCTGGTATGGAAACAGCACGGCACAAGACAAGAAGGCCCTACAGAGAGTGGTGCGCTCAGCCGAGCGTACCACGGGTATTGCACTACCTCCCCTGCAGGTTCTATACAACAAGAGGTGCACATCCAGAGCCTGCAGGATAATGAAAGACCCTCACCACCCCAATAACAGCCTGTTCCAGCTGCTGAGGTCAGGCAGACGCCTGCGAACCCCAGCTACTAGGACAGAGCGGCTTAGGCTCAGCTTCTTCCCCCAGGCCATCAGAGCCCTGAACAATGAACATTGAGTGCCACAGAACACTGAACTATCCACACACAAACACACACGACACGCACGCTGTGCACGCTCACACACTAGCAGCCACTTAACACTTTAACATGAGCGGGCACACACTCATGCCGCACACTTATGGCCAAAAGGTAAGGCCACTTTAAATTAGAATAACAGGAACAGTGTATTGCACTACCAAAGCTACCTAGCATGTCCTATATGCTCTGTAAATAACTATGTACAGATACCGAGATGTCACACCATGTTACCTGTTACCTGTTTATTGCACAATGTTGTTTTTTATTGGATTCTATTATATGTTGTAACACTGTATTGCACATCGTTGCGGGCAAGACCACCCGCATTTCATTGTATACTTGTATGCCGTGACAATTAAAACTCTTGACTTGACTTGACTTGACTATTAATACTACCAATACGACTTACTACCATAGTGTCTTTATACCTGTATCACTGTACATATTAATACTACCAGTATGACTTACTACCATAGTGTCTTTATACCTGTATCACTGTACATATTATTATTACTACCAGTACGACTTACTACCATAGTGTCTTTATACCTGTATCACTGTACATATTATTAATACTACCAGTATGACTTACTACCATAGTGTCTTTATACCTGTATCACTGTACATATTATTAATACTACCAGTATGACTTACTACCATAGTGTCTTTATACCTGTATCACTGTACATATTAATACTACCAGTACGACTCACTACCATAGTGTCTTTATACCTGTATCACTGTACATATTAATACTCCCAGTACGACTTACTACCATAGTGTCTTTATACCTGTATCACTGTACATATTATTAATACTACCAGTATGACTTACTACCATAGTGTCTTTATACCTGTATCACTGTACATATTAATACTACCAGTACGACTCACTACCATAGTGTCTTTATACCTGTATCACTGTACATATTAATACTCCCAGTACGACTTACTACCATAGTGTCTTTATACCTGTATCACTGTACATATTAATACTACCAGTATGACTTACTACCATCGTGTCTTTATACCTGTATCACTGTTTATATTAATACTATATCTATATCTGTACATATCTCTTACCTACTCTTACTAGTTACACTGCTGGCCAGTATGACTTGCTACCATAGTGTCTTTATACCTGTATCACTGTACATATTAATACCACAACTCTGTACATACATCTGATTAGCACTATTACTCAGTAGTACTAATTCATATAGTTTATACCCAGTTTAATCACCAGTACATTGTATATTACTATCACACTTTACTGTTACATTTGCACTTTGGTTGGATGCCAAACTTCTTCAGATCAGAACAATTAATCTGACAATACATCTGATTAGCACAAAATTTTACTCAGTAGTGCTAATCTTTATTCTTTACCCAGTTTAATCACCTGTACATTGTATATTACACTCTGGTTGGATGCCAAACTTATTTTCGTTGTACTGTACTTGTGCTGTATGATGACAATACATTTTAATCTTAATGTAATCTAATCTAATCCGATGTCTTCTGCAGACATCGCGGTCGGGGCTCCGTTCCACGGCACGGGGAAGGTCTACATCTGGATGGGAAGCAAGAAGGGAGTGTCTGAGGAACCCAGCCAGGTAACAACCTCATCCCATAATAATCATAATGATCACAACTACCTGGCTGCCTCATACTATAGTCTACCCATACAACTCTGTATGATAGCATGTACAATAGTGCTGTATATACTGTATATATATATACATATTTATATATTTACTGCATATATACATGTCTGAGACTATACCTGAATATAATCCTTCTATATACCTACTTATCCACCTGCATATACATTACATTATAACCCATATAACTGTATGATAGCATGTACAATAATGCTGTATATATTTATTCTTACCATATATATATATATATATATATATATATATATATATATATATATATATATATGTTTGCACTCTGGTTGGATGCCAAACCTCTTTTCGTTGTACTGTACTTGTGCCGTGTATCATAACAATACATTTGAATGTAATCTGAATCTAATTCAGAACGGTCCCATCTTCATGATGTTTTATTTTTTTCTCCTGTGTGACTTTGTCGCCCTCTGCAGGTAATCGAGGGTAAGTCGGTGGGGAACGGAGGGTTCCAGACCTTCGGCTACTCCATCAGTGGGGGGATAGACATGGACGAGAACAGATACCCTGACATCCTGGTGGGGTCCCTGGACGACCGCATCGCCCTGCTCAGGTACGAGGTCCTTATGAATTATAATAATAATAAACTTTGGTTGTATAGCACCTTTCATGCAAGAATTGCAGCTCAAAGTGCTTCACAGCAGCAAAAAAAAAGACTAAAATAAAATGAGCACAAAATTGCCAGATCCAGAGCAATGCGTGAAGTGCAGACATAAGATAAGTATAAAACGAGCATCAAAAATAGAACATTAAATCACGTAGTTCTTTAACATCCCAATAGGCCTCTTTGTTTACGGTTTGAAAGAGCAAAATAGTGCAATAGTGTGCAGTGCAATAAAATAGTTAGTCAAATAAAATAGAATAGACAGAATGATAAAAGGGTGAAATAGAATAGACAGTGCAATAAGATCGTTAGACAATAAATCAATAAAATAAAATAGCCCTTATTTACAATACAATAATCACGGTGTCGATGCAGTGAGTCTAGGCGGCACAGTGCACAATACATAAGGTAGTAAGATAGAATTAGCATAGAACTGACACGTGAATTTGACAGGAAGTGCATACAAATAGAATGCAGAATAAGAATAGTGCAGCCAAAATACTGATCATTTGTGTCTTACCATTTGAAGAGAATCACTCACAGTGAAACAGAACGTGTCCAATTCATATTTCATAACTTTCATAAAATTATGAATATAATAATAATAATAATAATAATAATAATAATAATAATAATAATAATAATAATAATAATAATAATAATAATAATAATAATAATAATAATAATAGAATGGCAGTATATTCTATTGATAATAGTATACATGGTGGTCTACACAGTAGTAGCACACTGCGCCAGAGTCCATGCGGTGAGATTCTGTTGACAGAAACATGATTCCCTTGTATAAATGTGTAGAGGTGGTAACAGCACTATGCTTGGGCAATTCTTCAGAAGTTTCGGTTCATGTATTTCACTTGGAGGAAAACCTAAGTGGCATAAATGAAAGTACACAAGCCTTTTGATGTATGTAATGCACAAGGTCCTTGAAGTGCTCAAGGCCTGGAATTCCTTGAAAACAGCCACTTTTTTAACCAGGGTCTTAAAAAGTCCTTGAAATTCAAATCAACCATTTGCATTGAATGTTTTGTTCATCCATGATCAAATTGTTCTGAATCAAGATATCGTTTTTTTTTGTTCTGTTTTAACACTTTAACCGCCGAAAATATTTCAAAAATCTGTCATCGAAATCATATTTCCTTTCCGGGGCCCTGAGACACAAGTGTGATCTCCTCTCAACTCTCTAGCGGTTCAAGAGCGCCATCTGGTGGCCGATCGGCAGATCGCCAACCGGATATTAACCTTTGAACCAGTAGTACTCATGCAAATGTGGTCCGGCCACTCTCTATAGCTCCCGCGACTCCATCTTGAAACACTGGATAATAGATCGCTCGCCCTAACTCAATAAACAACGTTATTTGGACGTATATACTATTATACAACCTGGAAATGGATCGGGCATTTCTACATCCCATAATCGAAAACGGTCTACTCCACGCTGATCGTCCAACGGTGCGAGGAACATACGGTAAGATTCAGCGTTATATTCTAACGTGTTCAATATAAACTGCTATGATGAACATATGACCCACTCTGGATGAATCATCTAACTCTGCCCACGGAATTATAAACGATCCCCCGCCCATCCGGTCATCATCAGATCATACGTAGATCATTCTAGAAGTACGTCCAGTTGAAAATTTTCATCTCGCGCCGATCGCTACCAAACTGTATTTCATCATCAATATAATGCATTTAGGGCTATAAATCACGTTCTGAAGAAAGCTGCAGAAAACGATAAAAACATACTTATACTTTAGACCATATTTTAGTATGAATGAAAAACTTTAACGTTGCTACACCCTGAACAATACATATAGGACATTGAATGGGCCATAATAATGGCAATGTAGCAATAGAATTTAAAAAGTTATAGCCCTGCAAAGAAGGGGAACTTCTCCATAGACAAATAGAGCTGGCGAGGGATGGTAAATTATGAATTTAACCCATGGCGATCAAAGTGTTAATAAATAAATCTGACAAGTCACTGTCTCGCACACTCCAAGCTGGCAAGCAGGCCAAGAAGATGCTTAAAAAAACAGCATTTAAAAGTGAATTGTATCCTTCGAGTGACATCCTTGAAAATGAAAAATAGTGCTTGGAAAAGTACTTAAAAGTCCTTGAATCTCATTTTGCAATGTCTGTGGGAACCCTGGTAATGTACGTGAAATATGTGGTACTTTTATGAGACGACTCGATGAGCTAGTAAAGTAATCGTTCTCCTTTTCCTTTTGTCTTCAGAGCCCGTCCAGTCATCCACATATCCAAGACTTTCACCGTGGAGCCAAAGATCGTGGACCCGAACAAGTGTCTCAATGACCAGCCATGGTGAGGAGACGCCCTCATCGCCGTTCTATCTCAAACCCCGCCCTCTTTTCTTGATCCTCCAATCACAAGGTTGGTTGGCCCTCTCTGACGGAGAGGCACAACAAACTCTGGTATTTGTACATTTGTATTGGTAAGCTACCTCCATAAATTATACTACATCCTTAATGGACCTACAACCTATGGATGTGATGGATCACGGTCTATGTGGGTTTGGTTTTAGTTTATTCCTGTGTGCTTTGGATGTATTTTGGGTTTTCTCTGGTGAGCTGTCATGTTAATTGCCACGTGGCATGGCAGGTGTGTGGCCTTGATTGCCACCTGATTGGTGTCAGGTGTGCAGTGCCTTTAGGTAGGCTTGGTTTCCTGTGTTCGGATGCTTGTTCATTTAATGTTTTCCCTCAGTAGTAGAGGAGTGTCCCAAGTACATTTAGTCATTTAGCCGACACTTTTATCCAAAGCGAATGACAAGTTCTGTAAGACAAGTCAGTAGGAAGGGTACAACTCTATCAGCTGAGTAACAATGTTCATCAAAGTGTTCAGACTTGAGTGCTATACAGTGTTGAGTGTATGTTAGTTAGTGTTGTTAGTACATCTTTCTAGTGTTTTCTTTTTCTGTACTGCTTTTGTTTTCAACTGCTAGGCAGTGGTAGTTATTAAAAAAAATGTAAGAAAATCTAGTGATGGTGAGATGAAGCATTGAAGCTTTCCAAGCTTCATGGTGGTTAATTTGCTCTACTGTGCCATCTAGTGGACAATAAATGTAGAACAGGCAGAGTGATTATAATGATACCACCATGGCTTTGGTGTGTGAAGCTTTGAATTGAATTGTGCTTAAATTATGATGCCAATAAACAAATAATATAGTCTGTCTGTTTTTCTGACAATGAATGATGGCAGAGACCGAGGGGAAAGTGCTTTTGTTTCATTCTATTCAAAAACGTTTTCCCGCTTTCTTTTATCCTGGTGTTTTGTGTTTTCTATAGCTTTTATTTCAATGTTCTTGTGTTTCCCCCTCGCCCTATCATCGTTCTGCGATTCCAGTGGTTACCTCTCTGGGGTAACTTAGATTCCCCTCTTATGTGTGTCTGCGTGTGTGTCCTTAAGGTCCCCAGAGTTTGCTCTGAACAGGGTAAATCTGCATTTTGCTATGATGCCCTTGAGATTCTCCTCTGTTGCAGAATTTGAAACCTCCAACATTGGTCAATCAAGTTGTACATGTTTTAGTTGATTTGTTATCCTTAGTTTTGCCTCGTCTTGTTGTCTATTTGTTATGGTTTTGTATGCTGTGTGATTTTATATGTTTTTTTTTTTTTTGTAGCTTATTTCTGTATGTACACTCGACGTGACTGTAAATGAGGGACACCTCAGTTGCCTTTTGAGTTGAAATAAATGTTTGAAATTAAGTTAAATGTTTGTTTTGTATTTTTCAGCATCACAGCCAAGTTGTGCTTCTCCTACACGCTCAGCACCGGCAATAAGGACTTCAAGAAGAACATCAGTAAGTAACCTGCTTCTTTACTAGATATATAATCCTTCAGATGAAACTATTTAAGTCCGTTTGAGGTTTTCCAGACGAATCACGCTTTCAGAGCTCTGTTGGGTATTTCAGTACTCAGAACGGTTATTACATTATTTATGTCTATTTTATTGCACTGCTCTCATTCTCTATATTCTCAGGCTCATTCTATGTATGCACTTTATGCATTGCTTTTATTTAGTCAGAAACATGCTTATAGTCTTTTATAGGATTTTAGAAATCTATCATCAATGAATAGATTTGAATGACAGTAATCTATTACACATCTTCAGGGAGGTTTTGATATCAATTATCTGCCTGTCTATAATTGAATGCAAATTTGTATGTCTATTTTGTGTCTACATCACTGCTGTGGAGCACTTTGGGCTGCAATTCTTGTATGAAAGATGCTATACAAATAAAGTTATTATTATTACCATTACATCACTCAAAAGTCTGTGGATTGACTATAGAAAATGCAAACAGCTTGGCTGCAGGCTTGTCATCTGAAACCCCATCCAAAGACCATTATTATTATCGCCATTGTTAACATTGTTATCGAGTTATCGTTCACGTGCCATTGTTATACTTGACACAAGGGGAACTCTACCCCCCCGCCCCCCCGAAGTGTCCTTGAGCAAGACACTTAACCCCTAACTGCTCCCGATGAGCAGGTCGGCACCTCGCACGGTCGCCTCCGCCATCGGTGTGTGAATGTGTGAGTGAACGGGTGAAATGTGAGGAACAAAAGCGCTTTGGATAAAAGCTATGCAGCCATTTACTGAGTGTGTGTCTTCACCTCTCTGACTATACTGTGTGTCATAATAATAATAATAATAATAATAATAATAATAATAATAATAATAATAATAATAATAATAATAATAATAATAATAATAATAATAATAATAATAATAATAATAATAATAATAATAATACATTTAATTTGTATTGCACTTTTTGTTCACTAGGATCCCAAAGTGCTACAGGGTTAAAACATAGTTAAAAAATAAAATAATTATTAGTAAAAAAAAAATTAAATACAGAATAAAATTAAGATACAAATAGAACATAGTATAAACAGAAAATGTTATTAAATTAAAGCCAACGGCACAAGAAAAATAATAATATCACAAGAAAAATAAATTAATTAATTAAAATAAAAAGCTAACAGTCAAAGGTCTTCACCTCCCTGACTAGTGACTACACTGTAGTAATAATAATACTACATTTTATTTGGTGGTGCCTTTCAGGACACCCAAGGTCACCTTACAGATCATATAAAAAATAAGAAATAAAAAAAACAAGGCAGTTAAAAGTCGAGGTTAACAATAAAACAAGCAACAGGAAGTATAAAAACAGTTAAAATAACTAAACAAACAAACAACAGGGGGTATAGGACAGTGGCTGAGGTTACAGTGAATATGCTAGTTTGAACAGATGGGTTTTCAGTTGAGATTTGAATGTTGATAGTGAGTCAGACTGTCGGATATGTGGGGGCAGGGTGTGTGTCTTGACCTCTGACCTCTGACCTTGACCTCTGTGTGTGTGTGTCTCTTCACCCTCACAGCGGTGGCGTACACGGTGGAGGCAGACGTGGAGCGGCTCAGGTCTCCTCGCGTTCGCTTCCTGGGCAGCGGGCACGAGTTCACCGGCTCCCTCACTCTGCCGTCTCCCAAACTCAAGTGTACGGTGCTCAGCCTCACCGTGGCGGTAAGAACACACACACACACACACATAGGTTTAGTTCTAACATTGGGGGGGGGGGGGTCTGGGTGTCCTCCCCCAGGATATTTTGAGAATCAAACACCTCATGTCCTGCATTCTGGTGTACTACTTTTATGCACCAATGTACGGTCCTGTAGGGGTGTCTGGATGATGGTACGGTCCTGTAGGGGTGTCTGAATGATGGTACGGTCCTGTAGGGGTGTCTGAATGATGGTACGGTCCTGTAGGGGTGTCTGAATGATGGTACGGTCCTGTAGGGTGTCTGAATGATGGTACGGTCCTGTAGGGGTGTCTGAATGATGGTACGGTCCTGTAGGGGTGTCTGAATGCTGGTACGGTCCTGTAGGGGTGTCTGAATGATGGTACGGTCCTGTAGGGGTGTCTGAATGATGGTACGGTCGTGTAGGGGTGTCTGAATGCTGGTACGGTCCTGTAGGGGTGTCTGAATGCTGGTACGGTCCTGTAGGGGTGTCTGAATGATGGTACGGTCCTGTGGGGGTGTCTGAATGATGGTACGGTCCTGTAGGGGTGCCTGAATGATGGTACGGTCCTGTGAGGGTGTCTGAATGATGGTACGGTCCTGTAGGGGTGTCTGAATGATGGTACGGTCCTGTAGGGGTGTCTGAATGCTTGTACAGTCATGTAGGGGTGTCTGAATGATGGTACGATCCTGTAGGGGTGTCTGAATGATGGTACGGTCCTGTAGGGGTGTCTGAATGCTGGTACGGTCCTGTAGGGGTGTCTGAATGATGGTACGGTCCTGTAGGGGTGTCTGAATGATGGTACGGTCCTGTAGGGGTGTCTGAATGATGATACGGTCCTGTAGGGGTGTCTGAATGATGGGTACGGTCCTGTAGGGGTGTCTGAATGATGGTACGGTCCTGTAGGGGTGTCTGAATGCTGGTACGGTGCTGTAGGGGTGTCTGAATGATGGTACGGTCCTGTAGGGGTGTCTGAATGATGGTACGGTCCTGTAGGGGTGTCTGAATGATGGTACGGTCCTGTAGGGGTGTCTGAATGCTGGTACGGCCCTGTAGGGGTGTATGAATGCTGGTACGGCCCTGTAGGGGTGTCTGAATGATGGTACGGTCCTGTAGGGGTGTCTGAATGCTGGTACGGTCCTTTAGGGGGTGTCTGAAATTGTTAATTAATATATAGTTACAAGTAAGAAGGATATATAAATGTTTTGACCCCCCTTTATTTTTGATCAAATAGAATGTAACAAAAGCACTTTCCCCTCAGTCCCTGCCATCATTCATCATCAGACAAAAAGACACTTATTTGTTAATTGGCATCATCATTTAAGCACAATTCAATTCAAATAATTATATTAGCTATATTTTTTGAAGGGGATGAATTTACCTATTCTCATATAAATGGGGACATGTCCCCTGCTACCCCCCCCCCCCCCCCCCCCCCCCCCCTAAATCTATGGCTATGCCCACGATGAAATAAAAGTGAGATGACAGAGACAAACACACTTCTTCAATCAATATCTGAAATGAATTTCTTTTAAATACACTAACCTTCTTACTGTCCTATACTATCATGCACTCTTCCTACTATACTACTATGCACTCAACAGTGCAGCACCCAAGTTTCAGCACTGTTTGATGAACATTGTTACTCTGCTGATAGAGTTGTACCCTTCCTGCTGACTTGTCGTACAGAACTTGTAAGTCGCTTTGGATAAAAGCGTTCAGCTAAATGACTAAATGTAAATGCAAATGTACTTGGGACACTCCTCTACTACTGAGGGAAAACATTAAATGAAAAAGCATCTGAACACAGGAAACCAAGCCTACTTAAAGGCACTGCACACCTGACACCAATCAGGTGGCAATCAAGCCCACACACCTGCCCTGCCGCATGGCAATTAACTGGTTTCTGGTGATTGACAGCTCACCAGAGAAAACCGAAAATACATCCAAAGCACACAAGGAATAAACTAAAACCAAACCGGGAGCATGTCTATGTTCCCTGGGTCCTATGTTCCCCGGGTTCTATGTTCCCCGCTTTGATTGATTGATTGATTGAACATTTTAGACCACCAGCCCTGATTCCAAACTCTAACCTTAACCAGTTCGAAAGAGGGCCTAAGCTTAACCGTTCGAAACGAGGCGGACATTAATAATTAATAAAATAATAAAAATGTATAAAAATTTCAATCTATTAATCAATCAAAGCGGGGAACATAGAACCCGGGGAACATAGGACCCGGGGAACATAGGGATGATCCCACCAAACCCACATAGAACAGAACTTGTAAGTCGCTTTGGATAAAAGCGTTCAGCTAAATGACTAATTGTAAATGTAAACAAACAGAGATCTGAGCCGCTGGTGAATCTTGGTTCTATGTTCGTCTCAGTCCTTGGTGAAGGACAAACTGGAGGCGGTGGTCTTCTCGGTCAACATGTCCCTCCAGGAGGCCAAGCCTAAAGTCCGGCGCTCCCTCCAGAACCTGGACTCCTTCCCCATCCTGAGCCAGAAGCAGAAGCTGACCCAGAGGACGGAGGTACGGCACCGTAGGGCTGAGCCCAAACGTTCGGACCTTCGTTCGCTACGTTGGCGTTCGAATTCTAAATCAACATTTTATATATATTTTCTTTTATGTGTCTATTGGGGTTTTTCTTCACAGTTGCAGATACAGATTAGGCTACACTACTATTATAGTATATGGCTCGTCATAACAATTTAAATAAAACATTTATCATAAATGATGTAGCCTATCTGCATCCGCTCGGCGCTCCATCAAAACGTCACCATCACTTTCGTACCAACCGTGCCCTTATTGGATTATTTATGTTGACGAAACTGATGAGTTATATTCATTAAAGAAAGTTGATTTAATAAAATAAAAATACTAATTTAATCAGATTAATCACTTTATTAAAATTGAGGATTTAGTTTGAGGATATTTTATTAAAAAAAAAAGCTCTGCACATGTCTGGAGGTCACTCCTGTCTCTGGAGATAACTAACTATAGACACCAATGTGTCAGTGAGTGAATAAACAGATCTGGATTGGCTGATTGATTGGTTGGTTGATTGATTGATTGGTTTTTAGATTAAAATGTATTGTCAATATACAGCACAAGTACAGTACAATGCAACTATTGTACTTTTATATATATTGTATATTGTAGTGAGGTGAGGTGAGATGAGGTAATATGATATGATGACATTCTATCTTTCTCTTCCTCTTGCAGATAAACTTCCAGAAGGAATGTGGCTCAGACAACAAGTGCACCAGTAACCTGCAGCTGACGGCTAAGTTTGCTAACGCCAAAAAAAGGCCTTACCCCAGGTGACCGGAGCAGATGATTACGTGTGTTGATGCGTGTGCCTGTATGCGTGTTTGACTTGGGTCAAAATTGGTTAATAAAAAACAAAAAGTGGTTAATATTAGCATTAGGTTAAGGTTAGGCACGTATTATATATAACTCTGCATGATAGCATGATGTATAATAGTGCTGTATATTATATTTACTGCATATATATACTGTATATATATCCATTTCTGTCTGAATATACCTGCATATAATACTTCTATATACCTACTTATACATCTGCATATAACCCATGTAAGTACAGTACAACTAAAATAAGTTGTCATGCAAATGTAACAGTAAAGTGCAATAGTAATATACAATGTACAGTAGGGGTGGGACAATACATCGATCCAGATCGATATATCGATCTATTATCAATAATCAAATAGGATCGACGCAACGTAAAAAGATCGATTCATATTGCGATACTCTTATTTTGAAAATCCCCGCGAGTCATATCCGCCGGCGCCCAGTATTGTGAAACTCCGTGTAGACATTACAGCAGTGTTTGCGTCTGCTGTAAAGCACTACAGAGCGTCTATTTTGCGAGCCGATATAAGTCTGTGCAGTTTTTTCCCCGCAACGGGTCAAATGCATATAACAGGCGTTGCATCGTCGCCATTCCTTTATGCCAACGTCGCGTTAAATATCTAAATGAACGTCGCGTTGGCTGCTTAAAAGCTAAGCAGCTAACCGTGAGAGAGAACAGGAGAGTGAAGAGGGGTGGGGGCTGTGGGGGACTGTGTGTGTGTGTGTGTGTGTGTGTGTGTGTGTGTGTGTGTGTGTGTGTGTGTGTGTGTGTGTGTGTGTGTGTGTGTGTGTGTGTGTGTGTGTGTGTGTGTGTGTGTGTGTGTGTGTCTGTGTGTGTGTTAAAGCTCAATATATAAAAACAAAAGTGAACAGGAGGTCTATTTGTATTAAAAACAATAGATTGTTTTTCATTTATCGTATCGTGGCAGACTTTGTGATATCGGCAAATATCGTATCGTTGTCCAAAGAATCGATATCGTATCGTATCGTGATGAAACTGATGATTCCCACCCCTAATGTACAGGTGATTAAACTGGGGTGTATATATATATCCATTTCTGTCTTAATATACCTGCATATAATCCTTCTATATACCTACTTATACATCTGCATATAACCCATGTAAGTACAGTACAACTAAAATAAGTTGTCATGCAAATGTAACAGTAAAGTGCAATAGTAATATACAATGTACAGGTGATTAAACTGGAGTATATATAAATGAGTACTACTGAGTAATAGTTCTAATCAGATGTATGTACAGAGTACAGAGTTGTAGTATTAATATGTACAGTGATATCGGTATAACGACACTATGATAGTAAGTCATACTGGCCAGCGGCATAACTAGTAAGAGTAGGTAAGGGATATGTACAGATATACTGTAGATATAGTATCTACAGATATGTAAAAAGGATTATATGCAGGTATATTCAGACAGATGTGGATAAATAAATCATATGGTACAAATAATTATGTATATATATAAGGTGTAAGGCGGTTGTAGACAGTGAAGGCAGTAGGCGGTAGTCGTTTAAAAAAAATATATATATTATTATTATTATTATATATTTTTTGCACTACCTATCTTTGTGAAAGTGGCTTCTCAGCTCTGGTCCAGCCAGCTGAAGACTTCTTAGCTTAGCATAACAGACCGACAGTAAGTTTGGGGAAACTAATGGGATAACTGGGGATGTTGTTTGCTCCTGACAAGAGTCTCAAAGTCTGGGGTGATGGTAGACAAAGCAACTCTGAGGTCATGCTCAATGTCCAATCTGTTCCTCTGCTCTGTCTTCAGCTGGACCAGAGCTGAGAAGCCACTTTCACAAAGATAGGTAGTGCAAAAAAATATATATATATAAATAAATTATAAAAAAAATATATAATTTGTTTTTAATATAATTTTTTTTCGATTAGTCGACTAATCCAAAAAATTATCGACAGATTAGTCGACTACCAAAATAGTCATTAGTTGCAGCCCTATTGCACACATTGACAATGTAGTCATGCAGCGACACCCCATGTGATAGGCGACACACCGATGAAATGCCTCTCTGCGCTGGACCCGTCCCGTGGTTCTCCACCCCCCTCCCCCCCACCCCCCAAGGGCAGCCGGGAGCAGACATGGGGGTTGCGGTGTGTGGGGACCCGGCCGGGGGACCAATCCAAATGCTCCTGGTCGTCTTCGGTGTTAGCGATCTGTTCTGCGTGTTTTTCCATTGGGTTTATCTCTTTTTCTGGAGTGGGAAACCCTTGCGAGCACACAGGGGGAGAACACGCCACACCACTTCCATGCTGAACAGATGTATCTCAGATGTATCAGATGTACCATTGCTGCACGAATCCGCTTCAAGGCCCTCGACCTGGCATACCGTGCGGCAAAGGGAACCGCTCCTGCCTACCTCCGGTCAATGGTCTCTAACTACACACCCGCAAGACCCCTACGCTCTGCATCTTCTGGCCGCCTCAGACCCACTCCTACCCAAGCTCCGGGAGGGTCATCAAAGAGAAGTCGCCTATTCTCAGTCCTTGCCCCACAATGGTGGAATGAACTACTCACCCCAGTTAGGACAGCCGAAACACGTCCAATCTTTCGCCGTCGACTAAAGGCGCACTTCTTCAACCATTATCTGAAATAAAAATATATATAAATACAAAAATACAAAATATCTTACCCTAACTAACCTCACTGTCATGCACTTGTCCTAATAAACTAACCTACACTGTAGCACTCAACACTTTGATGAACATTGTTACTCCGCTGATAGAGTTGTGCCCTTCCTGATGACTTGTCGTACAGAACTTGTAAGTCGCTTTGGATAAAAGCGTCTCAGCTAAATGACTAAATGTAAATGTAATGTAAATGTATCTCTCTCTCTGTGTGTGTCCAGGCAGGGCAAACACCAGGTGCTCCAGTACAACAGCGACGTGAAGAAGATCATCATGATGGTGGAGGTGACCAACCAGGCGGCTCCGGGGAAACTGAACGAGGACGCCCACCAGGCCCAGCTCAACATCACCATCCCAGAGACACTCAGCTACTCCGGGGTCCGGTCCACGGTACGTCCACCAGGGGGCAGCGCCTGATAACGGGCGAAGAGTAAGGGGGGAGGCAACTAACAGCATGTTCATGGACAGTGTTCATTTGGACCAACGTTACCTCTGTAGTAATTTAGTATATTATTATTATTATTATTATTATTATTATTATTATTATTATTATAATACTCATAATATACACATTCCTACTGTCTCAATAAAGAACCTTCTCTCCTGTGTCTCCTCTACTCTGTCTCCCTCTCAGCCTTCCTACTGTCTCAGTAAAGAACCTTCTCTCCTGTGTCTCCTCTACTCTGTCTCCCTCTCAGCCTTCCTACTGTCTCAGTAAAGAACCTTCTGTCCTGTGTCTCCTCTACTCTGTCTCCCTCTCAGCCTTCCTACTGTCTCAGCAAAAAGAACCTTCTCTCCTGTGTCTCCTCTACTCTGTCTCCCTCTCAGCCTTCCTACTGTCTCAGTAAAGAACCTTCTCTCCTGTGTCTCCTCTACTCTGTCTCCCTCTCAGCCTTCCTACTGTCTCAGTAAAGAACCTTCTCTCCTGTGTCTCTTCTACTCTGTCTTCCTCTCAGCCTTCCTACTGTCTCAGTAAAGAACCTTCTCTCCTGTGTCTCCTCTACTCTGTCTTCCTCTCAGCCTTCCTACTGTCTCAGTAAAGAACCTTCTCTCCCGTGTCTCCTCTACTCTGTCTCCCTCTCAGCCTTCCTACTGTCTCAATAAAGAACCTTCTCTCCCGTGTCTCCTCTACTCTGTCTCCCTCTCAGCCTTCCTACTGTCTCAATAAAGAACCTTCTCTCCTGTGTCTCCTCTACTCTGTCTCCCTCTCAGCCTCCCTACTGTCTCAATAAAGAACCTTCTCTCCTGTGTCTCCCCTACTCTGTCCCCCTCTCAGCCTTCCTACTGTCTCAGTAAAGAACCTTCTCTCCTGTGTCTCCTCTACTCTGTCTCCCTCTCAGCCTTCCTACTGTCTCAGTAAAGAACCTTCTCTCCTGTGTCTCCTCTACTCTGTCTCCCTCTCAGCCTTCCTACTGTCTCAGTAAAGAACCTTCTCTCCTGTGTCTCCTCTACTCTGTCTCCCTCTCAGTCTTCCTACTGTCTCAATAAAGAACCTTCTCTCCTGTGTCTCCTCTACTCTGTCTTCCTCTCAGCCTTCCTACTGTCTCAGTAAAGAACCTTCTCTCCTGTGTCTCCTCTACTCTGTCTTCCTCTCAGCCTTCCTACTGTCTCAGTAAAGAACCTTCTCTCCCGTGTCTCCTCTACTCTGTCTCCCTCTCAGCCTTCCTACTGTCTCAATAAAGAACCTTCTCTCCTGTGTCTCCTCTACTCTGTCTCCCTCTCAGCCTTCCTACTGTCTCAATAAAGAACCTTCTCTCCTGTGTCTCCTCTACTCTGTATCCCTCTCAGCCTTCCTACTGTCTCAGTAAAGAACCTTCTCTCCTGTGTCTCCTCTACTCTGTCTTCCTCTCAGCCTTCCTACTGTCTCTATAAAGAACCTTCTCCACTGTGTCTCATCTACTCTGTCTCCCTCTCAGCCTTCCTACTGTCTCAGTAAAGAACCTTCTCTCCTGTGTCTCCCCTACTCTGTCTCCCTCTCAGCCTTCCTACTGTCTCAATAAAGAACCTTCTCTCCTGTGTCTCCTCTACTCTGTCTCCCTCTCAGCCTTCCTACTGTCTCAGTAAAGAACCTTCTCTGCTGTGTCTCCCCTACTCTGTCTCCCTCTCAGCCTTCCTACTGTCTCAGTAAAGAATCTTCTCTCATGTGTCTCCTCTACTCTGTCTCCCTCTCAGCCTTCCTACTGTCTCAGTAAAGAACCTTCTCTCCTGTGTCTCCTCTACTCTGTCTCCCTCTCAGCCTTCCTACTGTCTCAGTAAAGAACCTTCTCTCCTGTGTCTCCTCTACTCTGTCTCCCTCTCAGCCTTCCTACTGTCTCAGTAAAGAACCTTCTCTCCTGTGTCTCCTCTACTCTGTTGCCCTCTCAGCCTTCCTACTGTCTCAGTAAAGAACCTTCTCTCCTGTGTCTCCTCTACTCTGTTGCCCTCTCAGCCTTCCTACTGTCTCAGTAAAGAACCTTCTCTCCTGTGTCTCCTCTACTCTGTCTCCCTCTCAGCCTTCCTACTGTCTCAGTAAAGAACCTTCTCTCCTGTGTCTCCTCTACTCTGTCTCCCTCTCAGCCTTCCTACTGTCTCACTAAAGAACCTTCTCTCCTGTGTCTCTCCTACTCTGTCTCCCTCTCAGCCTTCCTACTGTCTCAGTAAAGAACCTTCTCTCCTGTGTCTCCTCTACTCTGTCTCCCTCTCAGCCTTCCTACTGTCTCAGTAAAGAACCTTCTCTCCTGTGTCTCCTCTACTCTGTCTCCCTCTCAGCCTTCCTACTGTCTCAGTTACTGTAAAGAACCTTCTCTCCTGTGTCTCCTCTACTCTGTCTCCCTCTCAGCCTTCCTACTGTCTCAGTAAAGAACCTTCTCTCCTGTGTCTCCTCTACTCTGTCTCCCTCTCAGCCTTCCTACTGTCTCAGTAAAGAACCTTCTCTCCTGTGTCTCCTCTACTCTGTCTCCCTCTCAGCCTTCCTACTGTCTCAGTAAAGAGCCTTCTCTCCTGTGTCTCCTCTACTCTGTCGCCCTCTCAGCCTTCCTACTGTCTCAGTAAAGAACCTTCTCTCCTGTGTCTCCTCTACTCTGTTGCCCTCTCAGTTTGGAAAATATTTGAATAAAAACATGCAACACATCTTCAGCCACTCTGACTGTTCTCACCTGCTCCTCTTGTCGTTGTGCAGGAACTGATAGAATGTCACCTGCTCCTCTTGTCGTTGTGCAGGAACTGATAGAATGCCACCTGGAGGGCACGGTGTTGTGTGACCTGGGGAACCCACTGACGAGCAACGAGAGGGTGAGCTATATATAATATATACATTACGTATATATGTAACGGATGGTATCGTGAAGCGCAGTCAAGAAGGGCTGGGGTGAGTAGCCGTGCTATGGGTTAAACTCACTCTCACATCCTCAAAAGACGCATAGACACGGTACAAAGAAGTGAATTCACCTCTTGGTATAGCGGTCTGTGTTGTTGCACACGGCGTGGCAGACCCGTGTTCGAATATCCCTCAGGGCATCGAAGTTTGAGGTGACGTTGTCACAACCGTTACATATATATATATCCACATCTGTCTGTACATACCTGCATATAATCCTTTTTACATATCTGTAGATACTATATCTGTACATATCCCTTACCTATACTCTTACTAGTTACACTGCTGGCCAGTATGACTTACTACCATAGTGTCTTTATACCTGTATCACTGTACATATTAATACTACAACTCTGTACATACATCTGATTAGCACTATTACTCAGTAGTACTCATTTATATATTTTATACCCAGTTTAATCACCTGTACATTGTATATTGCTGCTGCACTTGCACTCTGGTTGGATGACAAACTTCTTTTCGTTGTACTGTACTTGTGCTGTATAATGACAATACATTTGTCATTTTAATAAACAAAGAAACTTTTTACTTTTTACATTTTAATCTAATAATCAAATACCACAACGCTATTTCATTGTACCACAGATTCGTCCTCACAGATTTATTGACTCATTCAAGATATTTTTTTGTCATAATGCACAGTTAAAAACAGTGACAATACAATGAAAATCCTACATTGCTAGTCCCCCCCTTCACACAGAATCACAAAATATAGACTTAAACTAGAATAAAAAATATCAAGACAACATTTAATGCTAAAATAAATCATAAGATAAGTAAAGTCTAAAAAGTAGGCGCGAGTGACTCTTCTGTAACTCATCAAATCATGTACCGAGTCGTTGTTTTTCGTGACACGTGTCTCTCGTGTCCCTCGCCCTCGTCCACAGGTCACGTTGGACCTCATTTTTGAGACGACGGGGATCACCCTGTTCACGCGGGACATCCAGTCTCAGCTGCTGCTGTCAACGTAAGTTACCTTTTAAACGTCCTACTTCTTCCTAGATGGTATTAGTTTGATCGTATCATTGCAGTATGAGTCGTTCATATAATGGGTGTGATGTAGAATGAAAACCACTGATTGCTCTAACGAGGCATGCATGCCTTTCGTCTATTATTCTATTTTGGTTTTGCTTCCTCATCCTTCCCTGTTTTGATATCCTAGTTCTGGTTCAGCAGCAGGTTGCAGGTTCCATTCCCCTTAGTAGTTTGTAAAACATTTTATAGAGGAGAAAGAGGGACCCAGAGTATGGGAGACACAGGAGAGAAGGTTCTTTATTGAGACGGTAGGAAGGCTGAGAGGGAGACCGAGTAGAGGAGACACAGGAGAGAAGGTTATTTATTGAGACGGTAGGAAGGCTGAGAGGGAGACCGAGTAGAGGAGACACAGGAGAGAAGGTTATTTACTGAGACAGTAGGGAGACAGAATAGGAGAGACAGGAGAGACTGTTCTTTATTGAGACGGTAGGGCGGCTGAGAGGGAGACAGAGTAGGGGAGACACAGGAGAGAAGGTTCTTTATTGAGACAGTAGGAAGGCTGAGGGAGACACAGGAGCGAAGGTTCTTTATTGAGACAGTAGGAAGGCTGAGAGGGAGACAGAGTAGAGGAGACGCAGGAGAGAAGGTTCTTTATTGAGACAGTAGGAAGGCTGAGAGGGAGACAGAGTTGGGGAGACAGGAGAGAAGGTTCTTTATTGAGACAGTAGGAAGGCTGAGAGGGAGACAGAGTTGGGGAGACACAGGAGAGAAGGTTCTTTATTGAGACAGTAGGAAGGCTGAGAGGGAGACAGAGTTGGGGAGACAGGAGAGAAGGTTCTTTACTGAGACAGTAGGAAGGCTGAGGAGACAGAGTAGAGGAGACACAGGAGAGAAGGTTCTTTATTGAGACAGTAGGGAGGCTGAGAGGGAGACAGAGTAGAGGAGACACAGGAGAGAAGGTTCTTTATTGAGACAGTAGGAAGGCTGAGAGGGAGACAGAGTAGAGGAGACACAGGAGAGAAGGTTCTTTATTGAGACAGTAGGAAGGCTGAGAGGGAGACAGAGTAGAGGAGACACAGGAGAGAAGGTTCTTTATTGAGACAGTAGCCTCGTTCAATAAGTGCAAAATGTGGTCCCAACTTAACATGGGACAGTGCAATATACAAGGGCTGTGCGATATGAAATAATAACCTTATATTTATGGGCCTGTACCACATCCCAAAACGTTGGTTGGGAGGGAAAGAAGAGTTTAATCGCATCTTCTCTCCGATGTCTCGTCTGTATGTCCGCTTTTTTCTTTCTCGTAACGCAGCGCTGTGTGTTTTTTCCCCCCGACACCAAAACAAATTGCCTGCAGCTACCTGCGGACGATAAAGAACGATCTAATCTCTCCGCTCTAATCCGTTCCTCCAGCCTGAGTGAGCAGAACGACCTGACCCCCGTGCCCGTGGTGCTGCTGATCGAGAACACCATCCTCACCCGCTTCTCCATGTGAGTACAGCCCCCCCCCCCTCCCCGTAGACACACATGAGGACACCGAGTGCAGACCTCAGTAATTATTTACCCTGCGCCGGTCAAATAAACGCCATATCTGCGAGTGTTGGCAAAATCCTGTTCTCCCAGCGCAGCACTTCTCTGCGATGACACCCAATCTGTCTTGTGGCCCGTCGCTTCCTCCAACCCCCCCCCCCTCTCGACGAGCGGCCGGCTGGTATCACATTGGATGCCTTTTCCTTGGGCTCAAACACGCGACGTGGTGTACATAGAGAATCTAAAGTGCACAGGGAGCAACAAGTGATACCACTGATTACTGTTGCTGCCTCAGCTAACGTTACATAAGTTACATACATTACTGTTGCTACCTCAGCTAACGTTAGATAAGTTACATACATTACTGTTGCTACCTCAGCTAACGTTAGATAAGTTACATACATTACTGTTGCTACATCAGCTAACGTTACATAAGTTACATACATTACTGTTGCTACCTCAGCTAACGTTACATAAGTTACATACATTACTGTTGCTACCTCAGCTAACATTACATAAGTTACATACATTACTGTTGCTGCCTCAGCTAACGTTACATAAGTTACATACATTACTGTTGCTGCCTCAGCTAACGTTACATAAGTTACATACATTACTGTTGCTACCTCAGCTAACATTACTTAAGTTACATACATTACTGTTGCTGCCTCAGCTAACGTTACATAAGTTACATACATTACTGTTGCTGCCTCAGCTAACGTTACATAAGTTACATACATTACTGTTGCTACCTCAGCTAACATTACTTAAGTTACATACATTACTGTTGCTGCCTCAGCTAACGTTACATAAGTTACATACATTACTGTTGCTACCTCAGCTAATGTTACATAAGTTACATACATTACTGTTGCTGCCTCAGCTAACGTTACATAAGTTACATACATTACTGTTGCTGCCTCAGCTAACGTTACATAAGTTACATACATTACTGTTGCTGCCTCAGCTAACGTTACATAAGTTACATACATTACTGTTGCTACCTCAGCTAACGTTACATAAGTTACATACATTACTGTTGCTACCTCAGCTAACGTTACATACATTACTGTTGCTACCTCCGCTAACGTTACATAAGTTACATACATTACTGTTGCTACCTCAGCTAACGTTACATAAGTTACATACATTACTGTTGCTACCTCAGCTAACGTTACATAAGTTACATACATTACTGTTGCTACCTCAGCTAACGTTACATAAGTTACATACATTACTGTTGCTACCTCAGCTAACGTTAGATAAGTTACATACATTACTGTTGCTACCTCAGCTAACGTTACATAAGTTACATACATTACTGTTGCTACCTCAGCTAACGTTACATAAGTTACATACATTACTGTTGCTACCTCAGCTAACGTTACATAAGTTACATACGTTACTGTTGCTACCTCAGCTAACGTTGCATAAGTTACATACATTACTGTTGCTACCTTGGCTAACGTTACATAAGTTACATAATTACTGTTGCTGCCTTATCTAACGTTACATAAGTTACATACATTACTGTTGCTGCCTCAGCTAACGTTACATACTGTAAGTTACATACATTACTGTTGCTGCCTCAGCTAACGTTACATACTGTAAGTTACATACATTACTGTTGCTACCTCGGCTAACGTTACATAAGTTACATACATTACTGTTGCTACCTCAGCTAACGATCAGATATTTTTTCTAAAAATGCATTTAATAGTGAATTGTATCCTTTTAAATGCCTTTTTAAAATGAAAAATAATGCTGGAAAAGTGCTTGAAAGTCCTTGAATTAAATTGTGCAATGTCTGTGGGAACCCTGAGAACTCCACCTACAGTATTAGTAATTAAATTCAGCCAAAGTGGTGCGAGCGTTCTTTCTGCTATTTACAATCATCGCTGCTATTTACAATCCTCTCACGCTGCTATTTACAATCCTCTCACGCTGCTATTTACAATCCTCTCACGCTGCTATTTACAATCCTCTCACGCTGCTATTTACAATCCTTTCTCTGTTATTTACAATCCTCTCTGAGGCTCAAAAGGCCGTTTTCCATGATCGATTATAATGGATTACAGTGGGTACTCTTAACATCGACGTAACAAATCACGAGAGGTGATCCATTACTCATGTACACACACATACTTATGTACACACATACTTGTGCACACGCATACTCGGGAGGGGTCATGCAATGTTCTGCATTCATTCATGATTGAGTCGCACAGGTGCTCTTACGCACAGCGACACTTTGCCCGGCAGTCCGGTTTAACATCGACTCTGGCTTCCCATCAGAAACGTTAATAAACTGATGATTTATGATCATCATCATATCTCTCACCGGGGCCCCTCATAAATAAAGGTAACTGGGATATTGTAACGTAGACATAACCGTCTATTTAAAGAAGTAACCTTTATACCGTAGCTATCCATTAACCCATCTGCCGACTTTAGTGTGCCGGTTAGAAGTCTATTAAACTATTCATTAGAAGTTCTATTTATTTCACGCACGCACGCTCGTTCGTGATAAATACTTAAACAGCTGAGCTCTCTTTTACTTTCAAGACACATTAGGGCTAAAGCCTGCGGCTAGCTAGCGAGAGATACACCGGCAGCTGGAAACCGCAAACCGTTGCTGCTTATTTGCTGAGCGAAGACATCTTGGAACAACGTCGCACTTTGGGAGAGGAGAGAAAACAAGTTGACCTGTATGTATTTTAGTTTACAACGTGTGTTTTCATGCCCCCCCCCCCCCTCTTGTTGTGAGAGTCCTCAAGTTGTAAACATCAAAATACCAGGTAGCAATCAGCCCGGCGACCAGTATTCGCGGAAAGAGGGTTTTTCACTGGAGTTTTATCGCCACACACAGACTATAATATATACAGAGCGAACGCTGGTGTAAACTGCCAGCGGTTCTGTCTTCACTCAAGCTCCGGTTCAGCTCAGTTCAACATCATTTATGATCCCAGGAGGCAATCATTTCGCAAACGGATGGCGCAAAGAACAATGCAAAGGGTCAAAGGTCAGACATAATCACGCACACATCATCGCAATGGGTTCTAGTCCGAGTGCCTATCTATTTTACGAGTTAATAGCCAATTGAGTGTGCTGGTGTCTATTTGTTTTCATCGTTTCAGTGTCCTGAAATGGCTACCAGAGGGGAATGTAGGACTCTTGAGTGTAGTCAGTGGTCAACATCAAGAAGGACGGCCTGGGGTTTTGTGCTCTTGAATAATTCAGGCAGAAAAGCCTGTCTGACTCTTGTACTCTTGAGTGTAGTGGAGGGATGGCCTGGGCTTTCTGCAGGGCTGTTCTCAGACCAGCCTGTCTGACTCCTATCATCTTGAGTGTAGTGGAGGGTAGGTAGGTAGGTATTTATTTAGACAACAAAACATATACAGACCATTACATCACATATTTGCTTTTGTCAAGGAGAGGAACGAAAAAGCCAATGACTTATTTACATCGTTGTCCCTGGAAGTCAAGGATGCTTGATACATACACATACAACTCATTACAGAAAATCATTCACAATTATTACATTTGAATAATGGTCTGGGCTTTCTGCAGGGCTGCTCTCAGACCAGCCTGTCATCTTGAGTGTAGTGGAGGGATGGCCTGAGCTTTCTGCAGGGCTGGTCTCAGAACTGTCTGACTCCTGATAATCTTACTGCAGTGATCCACAATGCGGCTAAGAGCATTTTTACCTTTCACACTTTAACAAATCATGGAAAAACACAATACTGACAGTAAAAGCTTTGTAAAACATGGTCATTAGTGTCTTGTGGACATTGAAAGGCCTCAGTTTGCTCAAGTGGAACGAGCGTTGTCGACCCTGTCAAAGCACAGTTTACTATCGGTGACCAAATACTTCTCGACACTCTCCACCACCTGCTCCTTGATGGTGGTTTATATAGATGGGGCTTTAGTCTAAAATCAATGGACATGTCCTTGGTTTTGGTTCCATTAAGGTGTAAAGACAGGGTCTCTGTGGGGTATTAAAATGTCTTAAATTTCATTTGCACAGGTAGAAAAAATGTTGGTGGGGCTGTCGGGAGATTAAATAATATTAATTATATGAAATGTCTGGCCGGCTGACAATAACCATAATAATTGTCGGCAAACTTCACAATGTGTCTGTTTTAAGTGGCATGTGAAATACGTTACAGAAGACGGAGCCTAGCTGCTCAGCACATTAATCTTTATTTAATCTCCAAACATCATTGAGAGCAGGCTCTCGTTCATGACATTGAGACGTGACGTGACTTGAGAGGGCGACCCAAGTGTTACTTTATTAATCCCCTAGGGGAAATTCAAGTGTCATAGCAGCATGAGAGAATGGTGATAATGGTAAAACTTAAATATTCTTCATTTAGAAATGAGATCGCATAGGTCTATGAATCGAGATCGCAATTTTTTTTCCGATTAATCGTGCAGCCCTAGTATACATGGTCCAACCCGTAGTAACACACTGTGAGTCAGTGCAGTGAAGGACCTGATCACGCATCATAAAAAAGGGGGTACAACTCACGGCAGTTTCCACCCTCAGAGCCTCATTTGAATTTCATCACACGATCCGGAACGTCAAACCTGAAATTCATTAAGTTCCTGTATCGGCTGCTTATCAGATTTGGACCCAATATCAAATGTCCGCCCTCCTGCTGTGTTTTGCTTTCAGCCCCAGTGATTGTGTGCATTCCATCCCAAGCAGAACCCAAATTATTTGTGTTCGTCTCGTTCTCTCTCTCTCTCTCTGGCTTTTCCCTCGTCGTCTTGTTTTGCCCTCCTCATTTCACGTTTGATTTCTCGCTGCAGTCTCTGCTTCTCGACCGAGTTCACCTTGTGAAATGCTTTGTTTCTCCCGGGGCTTATTATTATTATTATTTGGATACACTGTAGCAGTTTCCTCCAGAATCACCATGTCTTCACAAGAGGTGACATAGCTACTGATGACATCAATAGCGGCACAAGAGACCGTCCAATGCATTCCAATCTGTGCGGTCACAGCGCGCCTGCAGATGTTGCAGTTAGTTTTATCTAGGGATGCTCGATATTGGCTTTTTTACCGATACCGATATACCGATATTGTCCAACTCTTAATTTCCGATACCGATATCAACCGATACCGATATATGCAGGGTCCCCCCCCCCCCCCCCCCCCAAAAACTGAATAATTTCAGGTAATTAACATTATCTCTTGTTGTGGAATTAACACAACATTATGCATACTTTTGACAATAAATAAAATCAGAATGTGTTCTTACTTGCTTGCCTGGGTAAATAAAGGTTATAGAAATGTAAAAAAAATTATATATATATATATATATATATATATATATATTTTTAAACCGATACCGATATTTTCCGATATCACATTTTAATGCTAATATCGGTAGGCCGATAATATCGGACATCCCTAGTTTTATCCCATCTCAGAACCGTTTCTCTGGTTACAAAGTACAACTGAACATGTTCAGCTTGCTCTGCTGTCCAATCCAACCCTGCCGCAGTCCCCCCAGACTCGGTGTGGAAATACAGGGAGAGAGGTTAATCAGCCAGACCAGCTACACCTGTGCTAACTAACTTCCCCCACTGCCGCTTTGGCCTGCGGCAACAGTGGGTCGGGAGGTAGAGCAGTCGTCTGGTAATCCGGAGGTTCCCGGTTCTATTCCCGCTCCCCCCCCCCCTAGCAGATTCAAGAGGTTTAAGATAAGATAAGATAAGATATTCCTTTATTGATCCCCTTGGGGAAATTCAGGCATCATAGCAGCATGGGGGAGGGGGGGGGGGGGGTACAGGTAGTAACAACAACACAAGCAGTGTAAACAAATAGGTCAATATATTTAATATCTAACTAGCTGAAA
Organism: Notolepis coatsorum; assembly: GCF_963971535.1. NCBI lineage: Eukaryota > Metazoa > Chordata > Actinopteri > Aulopiformes > Paralepididae > Notolepis > Notolepis coatsorum. The sequence goes on from NC_140174.1 coordinate 10,296,631, forward strand.
AATATATTCACAGTATTCACAGTGCCACATAAGGTGCAGTATGCCTAAGGTAGTGTTATAATTTACTATCTACTGAAATATACATTATTCACAGTATCACTGAAATATACATTATTTAATCGTCACATACTGTACGATTAAATATGTCACTACAAGACATATAGTGAAATGAAGGTGGTCATAATACAATAAATTAAGCAGCGTGTCAAAGTGTCCTTGAGCAAGAGCACTTAACCCCTAATTGCTCCCGATGAGCAGGTTTGGCACCTTGCATGGTTGCCTCCGCCGTCTGTGTGAGAATGTGTGAGTGAATGTGTGAAATGTGAGGAAGCGCTTTGGATAAAAGCTGCTATATAAATGCACCGTTTACCATTTACTCCAGAGTTTCACCTCTGGAGCCGACTCCAGAACCCCCCCCCCCCCCGCAACACAACGCTTTGACACAGGGGGGAGGTGGGGCCCTTGCGTAAATCTGCGGGGCCCCTACGCAGCCTGTGTAGTGAGCGTATAGGCCTGGGCCGTCCGGCTTCCATTCATGGTCCATTTTAACTTTTTTGTTGTTGTTGTTGATAAATTGTTTCACCTTTTTTTTATAATTTTTTTGTCCCCCAATATCTCCCAACAACGTACATTTTTGCTAGCTCGCTGTTCTTGTGTATACTGTTTATTTTTCTCATAGTTTTATAGTCAGAGTTAATTATATTGATTACACATTGTTTCTCATATTTTTTTCTCATATTCAGATTTTATTTGATTGCCTATATTTATTAGCCTGTCCATACCTGTACCTCCCCTCCCCCATGCTGCTATGACGCCAGAATTTCCCCCAAGGGGATCAATAAAGGAATCTCTTATCGTATCAAGTCAAGTCAAGAGTTTTATTTGTCACGGCATACAAGTATACAATGAAATGCGGGTGGTCTTGCCCGCAACGATGTGCAATACAGTAGTAACAACATATAATAGAATCCAATAAAACAACATTGTGCAATAAACAGTAACATAGTAGGGCATATCGGTATTTGTACATAAGTTATTTACAGAGCATGGAGGACATGCTAGGTCCTGTGGTAGTGCATACACTGTTGGCTACGGATGAGGCACTGGGTCTTTCTGTACATTGCTATTTTATACAGTCAGGTTATACTATACTATTTTTAAAGTGACCTTTCCTTAGTGGCCATAAGATAAGAGTGGCCTCTCTTATCTTATCTTAACACTAGGTGGTCACGGAGTGTTCCTTTCGTTCGGCTGTCACTGTCACTCTTACATATCAACATCAAAGTTGTCTAGTTTCATGTGGGCTCCGTCTTCAGGTCAGACACCACATGAGTCACAGGGAGACGGGAGGAACGGGTACAATAGGTCTCTTTAGTCAACTGGAAAGCTAGAAGTCTGGCTGTTAGAAACCTGTTCTTGTGAGGTCGCTGGATTCATATCTACACAAATAGGACATAAATATGATATTACACACCGTATGGTCATTGGACCACTGAATAGCCCCACAATATGAAGTTTCACTCCAAAATCTAACACCGTAGACCAAATAAAAGGGATCAAATGTTTTCTGGCCCAAAAAGTTAAAATCATTATATAAGGGACGATCGACGAGTAGGTGTGTGTTACACGGTTTTAACGCACGACGTGGAGGTGAGGAACCAGTAGAAACACTAGGTTTCAAGGTCCTTGACCTGGCACATCGCACAGCGAAGGGAACGGCTCCTGCCTACCTCCGGTCAATGGTCTCCAACTACACACCCTCAAGACCCCTACGCTCTACATCCTCTGGCCGCCTCAGACCGACTCCTATCCGAGCGCCGGGAGGGTCATCAAGGAGAAGCCGCCTATTCTCACCACAATTAGGACAGCCGAAACACGACCGATATTTTGCCGTCGACTAAAAACACACTTCTTCAATCAATATCTGAAATGAAAGAAACATTTTTATAAAAACGCTAACCTTCTTACTGTCTTCTACTATCATGCACTCTTCCACTAATGAATCTTCCTTGCCTATAACTAGGGATGCTCAATATTGGCTTTTTTACCGATACCGATATTCCGATATTGTCCAACTCTTAATTTCCGATACCGATATCAACCGATATCAACCGATACCGATATATGCAGGGTTTCCCCGTCCAAAAAACTGAATAATTTCAGGTAACTAATAATTTCACTGGATATATATATAACAAATATTGTTATTGTTTTTTTTTGTTTTTAAACCGATACCGATATTTTCCGATATCACATTTTACTGCCGATATCGGCCGATAATATCGGTCGGCCGATAATATCGGACATCCCTACCTATAACTATCTACTATACTAATGTCTCTACTACTATGCACTCAACACAGCAACACCCAAGTTCCAACACTGTTTGAACATTGTTACTCAGCTGATAGAGTTGTACCCTTCCTGCTGACTTGTCGTACAGAATTTGTAAGTCGCTTTGGATAAAAGTGTCAGCTAAATGACAAAATGTGAATGTAGGTGTGCAACGGATTAAAAAGAAAGTATGTTCAGGCGGTTAGGTGGCCGAGCGGAGATTGCGTTCGTCACCAACCCCGGAGCTGTGAGCTGGATTCGCCTGTTGGAATCCAGCTCACAGCTCCGGGGTTGTCACCAGCTTGGCTGGCCGTCTGCACTAATACAATTGGCTGTATTGGAGGGTGGGAGAAGCTGGCGGGGTGGGTCCGGGTCGTTGTAAACAGCGACTCCTACAGTTCGGTCGGGGCGCCTGCTAAGCGCGGATAGGACTTGAGGGGGATAGTGTGGTCCTCCCACACGCTACGCCCTCTCCATGAGAATCCGCGCTGCCAGGTGAAAAGAAGCGGTGATTGGCTGGACGTGTGTCGGAGGAAGCACGTGGTAGCCTCCACTCTCCCAGATGATCTGACTGTGGGGGGTAAGTGCGCAGCGACCAGGAAGGGACTGGGAATTGGCATACGACTAACATTGGGATGGGAAAAAAATCGGAGGAAAATGGAGGGGGAAAAAGACCAAAAAAAAAAAAAAAAAAAAAAGTATGTTCAATACAGCTCTGTGGCGTGAGCACAAATCAACACGCAACGCATAGAGTTTAATCTCACAGTAATGACATTATAGGTACTGTTCCTGAAACACCATGACTCAGTTCACTCATAATAGAACAGGGAAACAGAGTGTGATGGTAGGGGTCAAGGACATTATCAAATCTTTTTAAATTATATGTTTGTTTATGTTTTATTAGGATCCTCATTAGCTGACAAATGAATGACCGCTAGTCTCTTCCTGGGGTCCTCACAAGCAAATAATATAACGGAATATAAATACAGAATGTAATTAGTAATACAATTGAAAAATAAATGTATATTCACCCTTTTTATTTATATTTTGTTTCTCTTGTTGTGCCTGTCTGATGTCTTGATTTTGTCTGTTTTGTTTGTATATGTGTTAAAACGTTGAATACAAATAATATCAAGAACGGCATCCAAGTGACCATCTAAAAATCAGGCAGACACTCTAATTCTAATTCAACCTCGTTTCAGATACAGAGAGATCAATCGGTACATCAGACTGCAGTGTGGCTTCATGTGTTGAAGCAAGGCCACTATATATCCTTCTCTTGACCTATTGACCCAACCTTGACCTCCCGTGTCGCAGAGCCAAGCCCGAGCTGCAGACCTACTTCAGTGGGGAGGTGATGGGCGAGTCGGCCATGGTGAGCACCAGAGACGTGGGCAGTCTGGTGGAGTACACCTTCAACGTGAGTCACCCAGCACCACACACACGCACGCGCACACGCACACGCACACGCACACACTCATACCAGGCAGACACACACACACACTCACTCATACCAGACACACACACACACACACACACACTCATACCAGGCAGACACACACACACACACACTCATACCAGACACACACACACACATGCACGCACACACTCGCACACATACCAGACACACACACACACACACACACTCACTCACTCACTCACTCACTCACTCACTCACTCACTCACTCACTCACTCACTCACTCACTCACTCACTCACTCACTCACTCACTCACTCACTCACTCACTCACTCACACACTCACACACTCACACACTCACATACACACACACTCACTCACTCACTCACTCACTCACTCACTCACTCACTCACTCACTCACTCACTCACACACTCACTCACTCACTCTCACACTCACACCCACACACACTCATACCAGACACACACACACTCGCATACCAGACAGACTCTCACACACACACGCTCACACTCACACTCACACACACACACACACACACACTTATACCAGACACACACACACACACACACAACCTTGTGGCGACGATGGCTCAGGAAGTAGAGTGGTCGTCTAGTAATCGGAGGGTTCCCGCACCTCCCGGTGAGCAGGTCGGCACCTTGCACGGTCGCCTCCACCGTCGGTGTGTGAATGTGAGTGAATGGGTCAAATGTGAGGAACAAATTGTAAAGCGCTTTGGACAAAAGTACTATATAAATGCACCATTTACACACACACACACACACTCATACCAGACTGTGATAGTGTTTTTGATGTGGGCTACCCCCCCCCCCCACCCCCCTCCAAATCTCCACCCTGTCATTAAAACCACTAGGTTTATTCTTGGGCTTGGATATTGCTGGGGGGAGGAAAAGGGTTATTAGGTGACCTAGTTGTGTCTTAGTTGTGGCTTAGGCACGTTTTTGGGGGCGGATGCTATTTAGGAGCTCGGAAGTCACGGGCGTAGTTGACGGAACAAGCAGGAGACCCGGTTGAGAGGTGGAGAGAACTGTGCCAGAACTTAACGGACACTTTGGTTGTTGCTGTTCACCAGACAACTTTTAGAATTCACTGTAGTGGTGTGTAGGAATTACAAAACAATGGCACACGGCTCGCTGGAACCTAGCTAGCTAGCTGGAACCCATCGGCAGGGGTGTAAAGTACTTGAGTAATTGTACTTTGTTACAAAACTTAAGTACTGTTTTGGGGGATTTGTACTTTACTCAAGTATTATTAGGTTTTTATACTTGTACTTTTACGCAATTACATTTCAGAGAGAAAAAAAACATACTTTTTACTCCTTACATTTAAAATGCAGCCCTACAAAGTACAAATCTCGCAGGTCCAACCATTTTAATGAGTATATTTGTTTCTCTGGCCGAACTAACGTTAACGTTATTAATCCTGCGGCTGAACTTTAACAGAAAATTAACCCACCCATGCTGATTGGTCCTTGTGCAAGACTAGAAAGCGGGGGATTTTTGATTAAACACCTGCTATCAGAAGAATAGACGGTCAGAAAAAAAGTTTTTACTTTAACTTTTTAGTACTTAAGTACATTTAAAAGTAGAAACTTTTTAACTTTTACTCAAGTGTGTTTTTAGCCAGATACTCTGACTTTTACTTGAGTACGATTTTGAGACGGTACCCATACTTTCACTTAAGTATCATTTCTGGGTACTTTTTTCACCCCTGCCCATCGGTTTGAATGAGGAATGCTACAAATACGCGGTGGAACCGAGAGGTTAATTACGGTCAAATCTTCATGGTTGATAATATACACGTTTATTGTTAAAGCGTCGCTAATCAAATACACATTCAGGTTCAGGAGTTCTGTAGAGGACTTGATGTCTCTGGTCGTCTGTGAGCTTGCTTCTTCTCGAGCCTTCTGGGAAAAGGGGGGTGGGGGTTGTGGGGAGGGGTGAACAGGTGAAACAAACAATAGGGGGTGAGGAAGGGGGGGGGGGTGAGGGGGGGGTTGTGGGGAGGGGTGAACAGGTGAAACAAACAATAGGGGGTGAGGAAGGGGGGGGGGGGGGTGAGGGGGGGGTTGTATGTGTGAACAGAGGCCTCGGAGGAAAACTTCCACAAATGCCATCCCATTTATGGGGGGAACTGTAGGTCAAATATCACACTCGGTCCAACAATGTGTCTGATGAACAAAAACAACCAGGTTCCTTTACAAAAGGTGCACCACTTAGTGTTAAAATTCACAACATTATGTGTTATTCATTCCTCGAGTCGAGCAACACCTCAACCACCCAGAGGGACCTGTCACACAGACACAAAACAGAGTCCACCAAGGGACACAATTAAGCACACCCACTCGCAGGAGAGAAATCAGGTGGCAAATCAAACCCCCCTGCACCTGCCTACACGGGTTCCTGACACTAGCGATACGTAGAACTCAATACATGTCAACAATGGACAGCTCTCTCTCCCGAAGCCAGAAACCAGAGAATGGGTCTATCCCTCAACTCCTCCTCACAACATCTCCTCTCCGGCCAGGCAAACCTCCTCCAGCGTCCGAGGACCAAACTCCGCACCATGCGAGATCGGGCTTTCTGCTCATCCGCTCCCAGTCTGTGGAACGCTCTCCCCAATCATCTGTTAGTGGATGCTTTTAAAAAGGGCCTCAAAACACAGTCATATTTTTAATAAAGCCTTTTGTTGATTTCCATCTAGTTTTAGCTCCACACATTGTACTGTACGTTACTCTTTTACTAGCTTTAGCCCTTCTTATTTTATGTTCTTCTATTCTTTTACTAGTTTTAGCTCCACACATTTTATGTTCTTTCTACTCTCTTACTAGTTTTTATGTTATTCTACACTGTAGCGCCTTGAGATTTGTTCCACAAATATAAAGCGCCCCTACAAATTGAATATATTATTATTATTATTATTATTATTATTATTATTATTATTATTATTATTATTATTATTATTATTATTATTATTATTATTATTATTATTATTATTATTATTATTATCTTACTTCATAAAAGTCAGTCAAAGCTTGCCAAAAGCTCAGACAGTGATCTCCAAGCCCACGTGGTTGAAAAAAATAAAAAACAGGCTAAGAAACGATATAAACACAATGATCAAATCCGCAAAAAAGAAATTTCATCAATGACAAAACCGAGGAAAACAAAATCAAACCCTGTGAACTTTGGAAATTACTCAACAACCAACTAGGCTGCAGCAAAAAACGGAAAAACCAGATTTATAAACATAAAGACAGAAAACACTCATCACAGACAAGCTGGATGTGGCCAAATACTTAAAAAATTTCTTCACAAACATAGCCACAACACTGGTTAATAAACGACCCTCCCACTCAGGGCATTTTGGGGTAGAACACATCCTAGCCTACTAGCAAAATAGGTTTTTCATTGTACGGCAAACTGTTTAACTGTGCACAATACATGACAATAAATCATCTTGAAATCGTCCGACCACTAGGTGACGCTACAGGGAGAGCCTCTGGGCGGCATGGGGACCCTGGCCCTGGAGTTCCAGTGGCCCTTCGAGGTCACCAACGGCAAGTGGCTGCTCTACCTGACGGAGATCGTCTACAAGGGGACGTCGGAGACGCACTGCATCCCCCCCGGGGAGGTGGTCAACCTGCTCAACCTCACCGTAAGGGACTTCTTTCACCTGCAGCTGAACCGACGTGAAACAGGGGACTGGTTTCCCCGAAGTATTACAACAAAAGATCACCAGTGTTTGAAACTAGATTATATTAGATTAGATTATATTAGATTAGATTAGATTAAAATTAGGGATGTCCGATATTATCGGCCTACCGATATTATCGGCCGATATTGGCATTCAAATGTAATATCGCAAATTATCGGTAGGCCTATCGGTAAAAAAATAAAACGTTTTTTTTTATTTGTTTTACATTTATTTAACCTTTATTTAGCCAGGCAAGCAAGTAAGAACAAATTCTGATTTTATTTATTGTCGAAAGTATGCATAATGTTGTGTAATTCCACAACAAGAGATATGTAATGTTAATTACCTGAAATTATTAAGTTTTTTTGGGGGGGAACCCTGCATATATCGGTATCTGTTGATATCAGTTGATATCGGTATCGGAAATTAAGAGTTGGACAATATCGGTATATCGGTATATATAGCCAATATCGAACATCCCTAATTAAAATGTATGTCACCATACAGCATGATTAGATTATATTCAAATGGTTAGTATTCAAATTAGTATATTCAGACACATATGTCTAATTTATTACAGTTGAGCATACGGTAGATGACCTGTACTACGTTAAGGGTACTGTTGGAATGCTGTGCTGAACTGGACTAGACTGAGCCAACTAAACCTAAATTAAATGAAGAAGTTAACTGTATTGCAAAAGTGTATTGCAAAGTGTATTGTACCCTATCGGCCCAAATATAATATGACTAGGCTATAGATAATTATATCTGACCCGAATTTACCAGTAATACTAACACACTGAATAAAACAAGATAAGCAGATTTAATATAATTTTTTGAATGTTATTAATTGATTATTTAAATAAAAATAAAACTGTAGCCTGCCCGGTGGGCCCATTTCTAACATAATTGAACCATCTCAAAGCAAAAATTAGAACCATTGGTTATATTTCAACTATATAATATATAATAAAGCTAATCAAAACATCTAGAGGAAGCCATTGATACCAAACAGGCAGTATTAGTTTACAGAGAAAGGGGATAACCATCCTTCCACCGTTGAACTTCCCTTTGCAGCCGAATAAAAGACGACCTCGCCTTTTCCAGGTCAAGTCATGTTAGTCATCTCAAGTGTTTCTTTATTAATTCCCTTCGGGGGATATTGCGAGAATAAAACATAATTTTATATTCGGGTCAATTACAGTACTTTTCCAACAGTTTCTCAAGTTGCCCGAATAGCCTCTCTGTGAGCCGAGGTCAGTGGTGAATAGCTGTAACGTGAGTCGAGGACAGCATGTGAGTAACATCAGCTCTAATACAGCGTGAAAACAGTCTCTGCCAAAAACCACTATTGCTAGAAAATAATATTTCTGGGGAGAAAGAAAAGCCTCTGTGTAGCCACAGACAGGAGTCCTACTCACAGCCTGAAATAGTATAAATAGTACAACATTATGTGTGTGTGTGTGTGTGGCCCACAAATAAGACGGTGGAAATGTCTAATGCTATTTTTGGGGAGACAAAGAGTAACGCCTTTATCTAAAACCAGCAATTACACCAGACCCACTGACGCAACGACTCTCTCTCTGTCTCTCTTTCTGTCTCTCTTTCTCCTTCTCTCTGTCTCTCTCTCCTTCTCTGTCTCTCTCTCCTTCTCTGTCTCTCTCTCTCTGTCTGTCTCTCTCTCTCGCTGTGTCTCTCTCTCTCTCTTTCTTCCCTCTTTTTCTTCACCTCCCTCTGCCTCCAGTTGTCTGAGGAGGGGAAGAGCAGGCGTCCTAAACGACAGCTCGTGGTGGTGGACGATGACGACGACGACGACGGCGGCGGCGATGAGGTCACCCAGCCGCAGATCATCGAGCCGCAGGCGGCCATCACTCTGGCGGTGCCTCGCAAGAGCTACTTGCTGGTGAGGCCCCGGATCTGCTTGTGCCCTGTCTCCACTAGCCAGGGTTTAGCCGTGCTGTGGCCCTGTCTCGTCACACCCCCCATCCCCAACCCCTGGTGACATAACTCCCACTTCTACATTACAACAATAACTGTGAACCGGACTTGCATTGCTGCACTATACACTATACACTATTCCATCAATTGCATACCATACGATGCTAGACCATAGCTAGCCCCAGCCAGGCTAAACACAGCTAATGGAGACACAAACCATACCATACCATACCATGCTAGACCATAGCTAGCCCCAGCCAGCTGAACATAGCTGATGGAGACAAAGCATTGAAACCACTCATAAACAACACAGCAATTAAAAAGCAGGGGCGTCCCCCTCGGCTGTCAAAACAACAATGCTTCCTAAAAAGGGGAACCACCGCCCGACATGAGAGTTCTAACATTGTTGTTTCCATGCCTCGAGGAAAGTTTAATCAATGTTTGTGAACGTGAGCTACTCTCTCTTCCAAAACAAACCAGAGAAGTAAGACTCAAACTTGTGACGTCATCAGGTCTCGAGCGCCTCTGTTGATGATGAACGCGGGGACTGATTTTGTGGCGCGACGGAATGTTTGTTTTGAGTTGTTATACCCAATTGAGCCTATTCGCCCACTTCTACCGTTGTATCTTTTATTTAAATTTGTATGAAATGTTATACATTTATAAGCAAAGAAAGTGCCTTGCTCAAGGGCACTTGGGCAGAGCAGGTGGGCACCGTACATGTAATACCAGCCACGCTTCAGTCACCAGCTCACAGCTGGAATACACCCTCCTGTCAGTGGCGGGGATCGAACCAGCGACCTCCAGGCCATCCTGCCATACTGCACAGTATATTCCAATGTTACATTATAGTATTCTATGTCCAATTATCCTATTCGTTGTATGTTGATCATCTTTGTCTCTGTGTGTGTGTGTGTGTGTGTGTGTGTGTGTGTGTGTGTGTGTGTGTGTGTGTGTGTGTGTGTGTGTGTGTGTGTGTGTGTGTGTGTGTGTCTCATAAAGGACTGTTCCCAGGACACAGCACGCTGCGTGACCTTCACCTGCCCCCTGCTCAACATGTCGACCACAGCGGAGGTCACCGTCAGGTCACGCGTGTGGAACAGCACCATGTTAGAGGTGAGAGGTCACCGTCGGGTCACGCGTGTGGAACAGCACCATGTTAGAGGTGAGAGGTCAGCCGGCTGGGAACTGCCTTCGCTGTGGCTTCCTCCTCATAATAAATAAGACTCATGGATCATTTTGATGGCGTGCTTCATATATATAGAGGAATGTCTGACCACTAGGTGTGTCTGACTCTTAACCACCGAAACCTGCACGGACTACAACGTATGACGTACATCATGCCAGTCAGGGTACCTTGTGTATACTGTACCTTGTGTATACTGTTTACTGTAACCTTTATTTACCCAGGCAAGCAAGTAAGAAGACATTTTTATTTTATTTATTGTCAAAAGTATGCATAATGTTGTTACCTGAAATAATTCGTTTTTTGGGGGGAGGGGGGGGGGGGGGGGGGTTTGGGGGGAGGGGGGGGGGAACCCCGCATAGATCAATATCGGAAATTAAGAGTTGGACAATATCGGTATATCGGATATCGGTAAAAAAGCCAGTATCGAACATCCCTACTGTTTACTACTTTTACTCTTACTCATAGTATATATTCATATATAAATTTGTATTACCTATAATCTATTGTAACTTATTGTAACATAATTTAATTATCATTGGGTGTAGGGGATTGGGGGAAGGGGACGTTATAATAATAATAAATTTATTTTATATAGCGCCTTAAATAAGGCATCTCAAAGCGCGTTGTGGAACATGGACATGGTCAGATAGGGGGCATTGACCTACAAAATGTTTAGAACCACTGATATGTACAGTAGGCCATTTATGAGATCAGTGTAGGTCCAAGGCAAGGAGCAAAAAGGGAGGGTGGTGGGGGTGTGGGTGCACCTGGTTGGATAAATGACATGCTGGCGCTCTAGTGTGACACCTAGTGGCCGAATGCTATCTATAGCAGCTTTAAGTCCATGGAGTTCTCTCTCTCATGAAGACATGGTTCTGTCCCGTGTGCTGCTCCTCCTGTAGGATTATCCCAACGCACTCAGGGTCACGGTGAAGGGACAGGCCACCTTGAAGCTCATCACAGACAAACCCACCATCAAGATGGACAGCGTGACGAGAGAGGTGAGTGGGAACGAACGCCAGTAACCGCTTCAATAATAATGCATTAAATTCCTATAGCGCTTTTACGGTGCTCAAAGATGCTTAAATAATAATAATAGTCTTTGGCTGTGGCTTGGTACAGTACGTTTGTTAAGGTAAAGTTTGTTAGACTAAAGTCTCACAGACGTCTAACCAATCCGAGGAGCTCAAATAGTTGGAATAAGGCCTTTTAATTGGTCAAATCCTTTTGAATTCCAATAAAATTCCCTTTGAGCCTCTCTGATTGGTTAGAAGGGTGAGCCAATGGAATCTCTGCACTGCTGCTACACTGGTCAGTGAAACTCACTCACGGTAGACTGTGTGACTCAGTGTGTTCCGCACTAAGATAACCTCGTTCCCAGTTTTATCTCTTCCGTGAGATAAAGACTGGTAAAGCACTACGGCCGAAAGTGTGAATGTGGTAGAATTTCCGGTGTATGTACTTCCCCTGGAAGCTGCCTCCGAACGGACCAAACTTTTCCCGAATCCTGAGCTAGAACGTCCCGGTCATGTAGTATATTCTTCAGGAAAAGCGGTACAGTGGCTTAAACGAGGAAATATTGTGCACTTCACACGTTTCTATAATTGTTTTGTCGAAACCGGAAAGCCTGTAGCCGGTACTTCCTGTACTTCCGTTTTCACACTTTAGGAGGCATAGCTTTACCAGCCTAGCACTAAGATAACGTTTCGGCGCAAAATCCAAAGCAAAAAGTCCTACGCGTTGTCGCTTTGAGCCGACGTCAGTGACAATGATATTGATATTGATGAGGATGACAGTAAATGAGGACGGTAATGAGAATAAAATAAGTTTTTACTTTTACTTTTTAGTATGTTAACAGAATTCGGCTATAGGGCGACAATAATGTGGTCAAGAGGCATGGTTTCTATCTTGAGCCTTAACTGGCGTGGTTTATTATTCACATGGCAGAGCAGTAACACTACAGGTATTCTCTCACTGAGAGGCTGGGGGGAAGAGAAAGAAGTGGGAGGAGACACCACTATTTATACTCGCCACCTGGCGGGTGTTCCTGAGTGTCTCCGCCTAGAGCGCCCTCTAGTGGAAACAGTTATATATGCAGTTAGACAATTACTAACAATCCTACACAGAACCTCTGCCTTCAACATAGTACTTAACTCTTTCAGTGCCACGCCTGGTTTTCCGTTTTACCGCTTGAATGCCACCATCGGTGCCAATGTTAACGTTAATATCGCCTAATCTATGTTTTAAATTATGGCTATGTGTCTAATCTGCCCATCGCATTATCAAAGACTATTTTCCAGTCAGTGCTGTGGAGACAGATTGTTTTTTTATCGCGTCGTTTCCATTTCAGAGCAGTTAGAAAAGCCCCCGTTTTGATATAAAAAACAGCTCATTCTGGAGCATTCTATGAAAATCGTCTTTTAGTGGAATATTCCACGATGTTGATATTCGTCGGCCTTTTTATGAATCGTTTTCAAATAAACGCTAGATGATCAATATTATACGTGCACGCAAGCACATTACGGCCGCGCACTGATAATCGCTCCGTTGATTTCCTCACGGAGTTTTACAGTGAAACCGAAAGAAGACATTTCACAAAACAGCTTATAACTTCATCAAACTTACTCCGATTATCCTACCACTGATAACATAGAGTCCTTACCTGACATCAGATGGTATCCAACTGGTATATTCCAATTCCTGATCACCATTCAAAAAAATCTATACACCACAGATACCACAAATTCTTCTACGCAAGAGAGACATCGAGAGGTTTTGTTTCAGAATTTTATCATCAATTACTAACGTCCTCGTATGAAACCCTCCAACTTGACTCTGTCTGGAGGAGGGATATAACAGACCTGGAAAATGACTTTGATTGGCAAGGAGCCTGGGCAAATGTCCGACTTACATCAAGGAACCCGGATCATCAACAAATCAATCTTAACTATATTCACAGGACATACTTGACTCCTATAAGACTGTGCCGAATGGGGCTTAAACAAGATTCCAAATGCACCCAATGTACAAATGGGGACGAAGGGACATTTATGCACATGTATTGGGACTGCTCACCAGTTAAGGCATTCTGGAAAGATGTGACCCAACAAATATCAAAACTCGTATCTTGGAATATACCTGTACACCCCTCGGTATTATTATTGAATGATGTTTTTGAGTTTGCAGTGAATCCACAGCTAAAGAGATTGGTTTTATCGGGTATCACAGTAGCCAAAAAGCTGATCGCATCACGCTGGTTCCAACCGGAAAAAATGTGCCGTAAAGTTTGGTTTCTTACATATCTCGATGTAATTTACCATGAAATATCTACAGCAAGAATTCTGGGTCTCAATGAATCCAAAATGTCAATGTGGTTAGAAGTGGTGGAGAGAATAAAAGCTAGCTTATAATGGTAGTGTCTGGTTAGGTGCGAGGGATAGTGGAGGTACTTCTCAAGGTGGGGTCCGGGAGGGGGGGGTTCGAGCTGAGCATATGTGTGTAGGTTTTTTTTTTAGATAACAGGTATTATGGGTATATCTTATATAAGACAACTAACTAAAAGGTGATCTCATTGGATGTGCCCTGACAATTAATGCTTGTATATCTTATCGTGTGTTGTCATGTTTGTTTATATGTTTGTTTAAAAAATAATAAAAAAATAAAATACAAAAAAATCTATACGTGTATGGATCCAACGCGACACAGTAGATCTCTATGATCCGCGGGGATCTGAGGCTCCAGAATTAACTGTGGTAACCCCGGCTGGATCAGTGAACTGGAAAATGTGGAGTACCGGATTTCTTTCCCCATTCATTTTCATTGAGTCCATTCCAAAATCACTTATGTCATCTGGGAGACGACAGGGGGCGCTTTTTTCCACAGTGATCACCGGCGCAGCTCGGCTATACTCGGGTAGGCTCGGGTGATGCAATAACTTTTCAGATCGCAAAAAAAAATAATTATAATAATTCCGAGAAATCTCGTGAGTGGCACGCAACCACCTATAAAAAAAACAGAGAAATCTCGTGAGTGGCACTGAAAGAGTTAAGTACATTTAAAAGTAGGACTTTTTTATTTTTACTCAAGTGCGTTTTTAGCCAGATACTCTGACTTTTACTTGAGTACGATTTTGAGACGGTACCCATACTTTCACTTAAGTATAATTTCTGGGTACTTTTTACACCCCTGATGAGAATGAAGAACTAACTCTTATCGCCCCCCCCCCCCCCCCCCCCCCCCCCCCAGTTCCAGGTCAACATCGACCCCGTGCTCGGAGAGGAGACACCCTACGAGATCCCGCTGTGGATCGTCATCGTGGCCGCGGTAGCGGGGATCCTGCTGCTAGGAGTCATCAGCCTGATACTGTGGAAGGTGAGATCCAGAGAGGTCATCGTTAGATTAGATTTGTTTAGAAAAATGTATCGTCATCATGCGGCACAAGTACGGTACAACGGAAATAAGTTTGGCATCCAACCGGAGTGCAAATGTAACAGTAAAGTGCAACTGATACAGGTGATCAAACTGAGTATAAGATGTATAAATGAGTGCTACTGAGTAATAGTGCTAATCAGATGTACAGCGTTGTAGTATTAATATGTACAGTGATGCAGGTATAAAGACACTATGGTAGTAAGTCATACTGGCCAGCAGTGTAACTAGTAAGGGATATGTACTACAGATATATAGTATCGACATACATATAAAAAGGATTATATGCAGGTATGTAGTACAGACGGATGTGTGTATATATATATATATATAGTAAGAATAAATATATGTATATCCGGTAGGGATGGGCGTGAGTACTCGTAGCTTTAAAAAAATAAATAAAAAAAATCGGAATGATCAATTTGTATAAAAAAATATTAATAAAAAATGTACATATCTGTTCACATGTATGTGTAAGATTATAACTGTTTGTTGGTTTCCTTAAACATATATACGTGAATGAAAAAAAAAAGTTAAAAAAAAAAATTAATAATAAAAACATTAAATCTAATATTTTTTTTATTTAAATGTTTTTTTTTCCCTTTTCGAGTAATACACGATCAATCTAGTATAGCATGCGATCAATCGATCTGGATTTTTCTTTAAAATGCCCATCCCTAATATCCGGTATAGCACTAATGTACATGCTATCATACAGAGTTATATGGGTTATATGCAGGTGTATAAGTAGGTATATAGAAGGATGATATGCAGGTATATTCAGACAGCTATGGATATATATGTATGTGCAGTAAATATGAATATATAATATGGTATATACAGCACTATTGTACATGTTATCAGAGTTATATGGGTATGACTCCATATGGGATGACTCCATCCTCGTCTTTCAACATACATCAACTATGAACAACGTTTATCGTACGTTGTGTGTTACTGTAAAAAGCCGCCAATGTTGAGGGACATTTTACTCTCAATCCCATCCGTTCAGAAGCGACGGAGCATTCGTCATCGGTCTATTTGCTTGTCAGTTGGATGGATTTGTAAATATTCATGTACTGTAGCTTTAATGAATTCTAATGCGAGTATTCAGTGAACATGAACTTAACGGTGCAAGTCGTACTTTTTGTTAAGATAAAGTGTTGACTGGTATATGGAGTGTCTGGTCAGTAACATGGGTCTCCCAGTCCCTCCACTCTGCAGTAAACATAACATACATTGTATCCACTTTATCCAAATTGTTTTACTTATTTACTTTTACTTCAAGAAATCTTGCCATGGCAGATTATTTTACATGTTTCAAGCACATATTTTGCTTAAAACTAGTTTTTATTTCTTCTTTTTGTCCGACAATTTTTGCTCTTCCAATGGAGATGGAAGTTTTATATTGTAACTGAAAACCACAAGTCTAACCCTTCCCTACTCCATGGTCCTCCTCCTCCTCCTTCTCCACCTCCTCCACCCCCTCCTCCTCCTATACCTCCTCCTCCACCCCTCCTCCTCCTCCTCCACCTCCACCCCTCCTTCTCCTCCTCCTCCTCCACCCCCTCCTCCACCCCATCCTCCACCCACTCCACCCCCTCCTCCTCCTCCTCCTCCTCCACCTCCTACTCCTCCTCCTCCACCCTCAGTGTGGCTTCTTCAGAAGGGCCAGCAGGAGGGAGATGTACGAGGCCAAGGCGCAGAAGGCTGAGATGAAGATCCAGCCGTCTGAGACGGAGAGGCTGACCGAGGAGTACTGAGACCCCTCCCCCTGGCCACCTCCCCCTCTACAACAGGGGGGGGTGGTGGGGGGGAGGGGCGCACACGCCAGCACACACCACTAGGGCCCCCTGGGTAATGAAATCCCTTCGAATGGGTATTGAATAAGGGCTAAATTGTGGGTTGTGCTTACTTGTGTTTTCTTACTAATTCTGTCTCCGCTAATTCAGCTTCTTCTAGCTCATTATCCAGCGCTCTGCTTCCCTTTCAGGCTAACACGGTCCCGTTCAGGCTAACACTTTCAGGCTAACACTGTCCCTTTCAGGCTAACACTGTCCCTTTCAGGCTAACACTGTCCCTTTCAGGCTAACACTGTCCCAGGCTAACACTGTCCCTTTCAGGCTAACACGGTCCCAGGCTAACACTGTCCCTTTCAGGCTAACACTGTCCCAGGCTAACACTGTCCCTTTCAGGCTAACACGGTCCCAGGCTAACACTGTCCCTTTCAGGCTAACACGGTCCCTTTCCTCAGAGCTTCTGTCGTGAGACTGATCGCCTGTTCCCTCTGATGATCCTCTCTTGCCTCAACTTGTCTCTGGCTGCGTTCACACTGCAAGCCGTAGTGCTCGATTCTGATTTAGTGCTCAGTTCACATTATCGGGGGGGGCGACAGTGGCGCAGGAGGTAGAGCGGTCGTCTGGTAATCGAAATGTTCCCGGTTCCGATCCCGCTCCTCCCGGGCGCAGCGTGTGTCGTCGGAAGTGTAAATCACTGTAAATCAGACCTGAATCTGATTCACAGTAGGACCACATTATGAAAGTGGGCCCAAATCAGAATTTAAACGATCAGGAGTCTTATGTGAAAATAAACCAGACCGGGGGCCACTTTCGCCGTGCAGTGTGAGCGCAGCCTTTTGTCTCCTTTAGCCTCTGAAATCTAAATGCTTCTTCTCCCTCTTCTTCTTCTTCTCCTCCTCAAGCCCTCGTGAACCTCGTAGCGGTCAAGCTAGCAGCCTCTCCTAACCCCTTGTCTCCCTCTCTCTCCCCCCCCCAGCTCGGTTTCTTCAAGCGGGCCGTCTACTACCGGATAATGCCAAAACACCAGGCGGTAAAGATCCGCAGGGCCGAGCGCTACCAGTTCAACCTGGGCTTCCAGTCGGAGGAGCCGCAGAAGAAGTACTGGATCACCAACTGGACGGAGATGCAGCGTTACTACTACTGAGCCCCCCTCTCTCTCCGCCTTGACCCTTGACCCCCGCCCGCCCGGTACCCTGGCTGAAACTCTTCACCGTCAAAAACCCTTTTGACTCTTTTTTGACATTGGCCCAAGCGAAGAGAGAACATTTGTAGCTGGGTGATGGTGGTGGTGGTGGTGGGGAGGTATCGGGTGGAGGGTGCAATTCCCGGGAAACCATGGACTCCGCTCCACCACGGATATCACGATCTGTGAATAAATAGCGCAATCAGTCTGGAACGTTACTGTACGTCTCGAGGTCCTAAGTAGATTTCATTCAAACGCTATGTCTTTTTTTTTTTTTTTTTTTTTTTTTAGTGCAATATGCCAAAATGATTTGTTTCAGAGATTGTAATTTGTAAAGTATTTTTGGACGAATGCAGTGTTGTACATTTTAAAACAAGAGAAGAGGAGGGGGGGCGCCGTCGAGAGTATCGGTTTGAATTGTTTTTACTCTTTGTGGTGGGAATACCGGAGTCTGCCTTTTCTGCGTATATATTTACATTCTTTTGCCAATTTCATCCAAATCCTCTGAGCAAGATCAGCCGCCGTCGTGTATATTTACCATACATCCACTTCTGTTTTCTCTCTAATCTCAAGGGAATGAGTCCATTGATTCTTTCTGTGATTGTAAATGTACTTTTTGGCTCTGTCCCCCCAAGTAGATGGTCACTGGTTATAGTATGATTGTTGAAACTTAACCCTTTCACTACCACACTACAAAGAGTTAACCTTCTGTAGTGTGGTAGTGAAAGCGTTAACTCTTTGTAGTGTGGTAGTGAAAGGGTTAACCTTCTGTGGTGTGGTAGTGAAAACGTTAACCTTCTGTAGTGTGGTACAACAACCCATGTTGTGCATTAAAATAGTTTGAATAGGTTATGCATCGAAGGGTTAACCACATACTGACCAGCAACCTGCTTTTGTTATGAGTTAACAAGAAAAGTGCCTTATTTGAATCAATGTTTAGCACAACGTAAGCAGCCTAGCTCGGCGAACACAATTCCTCATGGGAGCTTTGACCTGATTTGCGGAACTTGCCGGTAGGGATGGGAATAATTTTTTTTTAATCGAATAGTTTATGCGAAAAAAATATTTCCCCTTGTCTTTACTGGCACCTATAGTGTATACTGTACCCGCAGTGTTTTGAGAGGGCACCCTATTAACTGTTACACCACTGAACGGCTTGCTGTGTACAGCTCACTATACTGTAGCTAGCCAGGTAGCATAACAGTCTGTTAACAGCTGGGAGAACAGATGTAACTTTCGCAAAGGAATGCTTTTGTTCCAGGGAATTCACTAGCCTGGTCCGCCAGCGTTCGCTGTTGGCAATGACAGCAGCAGCCGGCTACCTCGCTTGTTTGTCACGCACAATTATGTCACGTTCGCTATTAAGTGAAAACCAAACCATACGTTAACGTGGAAGCTCAGACATTTCATGAATCAACAGTGTAACTTTTGGAATGAATGCCTTCTACGACCTGCAAATATCTAGCTGATATATATATATATAGCAATGTTCTGAGTTTTGCCCATCCTTACTTGCCGGTGTATCCTTCAAATTCCGCGGTTTATCTTTATCAGGGAGCGGACACAAAGCACACTGGGAAGGCACAGGTCGTCGTGCCACACGAGTTGGCTATCGGTGCGTAACAAATTGAATACAATTTAGCTTGGGGTGGCTGTGGTTTTCCTTGCAGCAAATTCGCCTCTTGATGCTAACTTAAGCGAATTCCAGTAGTGCTAGTAGAGAGCGGTAGTTAGCATATCTATCTTCAGATCTAGGCAATATTTGGTGGCGGGAGTGCACTTGAACCCTCGGTTAGCTCATTATGCTTCTTATTTATTACACTGTATTATGTGATTACAGTAAAGAACCTGTCTAGATAGCCTACAGTAATCGCACATATAGGGAGTCGCAACACTGGAACTAAATATTTGACCAAACTGTATCTGGCTAAGTTCACACTGCAGGCTCATAATGTGACTCATATCCGATTCTTTTCACGACAGTGTGTGAACAGCACAAATCACATGGAATCTGATCTTTCCAATTCTGATTTGGACCACTTTCATATGTGGGACTTTCATACGAATCTTACGTCACTCTAGAGTGACATTTGTCACAGTTTCTTTTACCTCCCATCTCCTTTTATTGTTAATTTGCGCATCCGGGTCAGTTCAGTGACCAGTTCACACTGGAATCTGATCTTGACCACATTCGGGGGGGGGGGGGGGAACGATGTGAACAGCCAAACAAAAAGTCTGATCTGAGCACTAAATCAGAATTGGGCTTGCAGTGTGAACGCAGCCAGTGTCTACCAGCATTCCATGGTATTGGTGAGCTATGGATGCAGTACAAGGTGTGTGTGTATATAGTGGCATCAAGTGTGAATTATGATACTGAATTGACCATCGTGAAATCGGATCCCATGAACTATTTGAATGCATCTTTCTGAATAACCTAAAGAACTCGCATGGTTTTATATCACGCTCTCTCTCTCCCTGTCGCCGTCCCCATGGTTTTTACGGTTTGTTTGTTTTTCTACAAAGTCGGCAAGCTACCATTAGGAACGTGTCCCTCCTCCTAAAGCCATGGCAACGGGCCGTCGTGGTCAACCTGCAACACTGGAAATAGACCGGGCCGTTCTCGGTCGACAGACGGGGGAGAGACAGTGGACTAATGTTCTGTCTCGGGACCGTACTGTAGTGTTGTGTTACCGCTCACGGTGTCCCACAGGTACTCTGTGTACTGAGACTGTCCAGACAAGAGAGCTTCACAGACAGAGGCTCCATTCAGACAGAAGAAAGGGATGGAGTTGAAACCAGTGCATCTCTGTGGGTTTTTTTTTTTTCTTTTTTTTTTTTTTTTTTATTAACTGTGCAGTTTCAATGTAATTAAACTGTTTTTTAAAAAACACGTGTGTGTAAGTGATGTGAAGTCGTTGCCTGGAGTGAGTGAGTGAGTTTGTCGACTCTGCGTGTTGTCTTACTTGACCCCCCCCCCCCCCCGGAAAGGAAAAGGAATATGATACAAGAAACATCATATCTCTTTATTCTACAAAGGCAAAAGTATTCACCCAAAATCAAACATTCCCAAAATGCATACTCAATTAAAAGACTTTACAAACATTCATTGGAAACACCCGCCCCCCCTCCCCTCCCCTCCCCTCCCTTCAGCATTCAAATAGTACAAATAAATTACAAAAACTGTTACTTTGTATTTCTTGCATGGCCAAAATAATTTGACTCCAAATTTATACAATAAATATACAAGACGCGGGCTGGTATGGGGTGCAGAAGACCACGGAGAGAAAAGCAAAAACCCAACCGGACGTACAGTACTTCGTACAGTACACACGCAAAAAAAAATCAAATAAAAACACAGACATTGCACACTGAGGTTGGTGAGCTGTGCTATAGCTACAGTACGCGACGCCTTGCTTCTTAATCAACCCGTTAGTCACGTTCGCTAATTAGCCAACTGGTCTTTTTGCTTGAGCTCCATCGTGGACAAGGACTTCTCTGGCTTCTGCTTGGCCTTCCTGTAGAAGTAGGTGGCCATGGCGGTGGAGAGCAGGAGGACCAGTCCCAGGACCAATAGGACCCACTGGCCCGCCGCGGCCTGCGTGCTGGACAAGCTCATGCCCAGGAAGTCCACCTTGACGTGGCCGGGAGGAGCCGGTGTGGCGGGGGGCCCCGTCGGACTGGGTGGACCCGTGCCTACAACACATGCAACAATAGGGCGTAGATTTAGGGACGGTTGCAGGGGACATGTCCCCCCCCCCTCAATATTGAGAAGAGGTCAATTTCGTCTCTCTCAAAAAAAATATATAAATATAATATATACAGAATAATGTGTCCTCCATAGGCCGTAGATTTAGGGACAGTTTCAGGGGACTTTGATATTGAGAGAAGAGGTCAATTTCGTCCCTCTCAAAAAATATAGCTAATATGAAAGACAACCCCCCCCCCCCAGCCTCCCCAAAATATGTAAACTAATATGTAACTATATATTAATTAACCAACGATTTCAGAGCCTTACTGCATTTATATTCCATTATATTAGTGTCAGCGGGTACCCGAATGTTGTCTCTTCCTTTACATAAATTAAGACATTTTCACCATAAATGAATGCATAAAAGGCACAAATTGGTGAGAAATTTACACCAGAATGCTTGACGCTCAAAATCTCCTGCTGAGGCAACAGTACATGACGACGGTTGTATCTTGACGCATTGCAGTCTGAAGTAAACATTTTGTTCCAAGGTCACTCTGTCTCCGTATTCCTTCTTTATCTCCTTTCTTCATGTCGAGTTCCCTTCTCCTGTTCTCTGATATCCCTTGTTCCCTCAACACCATTCATGCTCTCTCTGTCTGTTTCTATCTCTCCCCCTGTGTTTCTCTCTCTCTGTGTTTCTCTCCCCCTGTGTTTCTATGTCTCTCTCTCTCTCCCCCTGTTTCTCTCCATCTCCCCCCCCCCCCCCCCCCCAGTGTTTCTATCTTTCTCTCCGCCTCTCTCTCTCTCCCCCCTGTGTGTTTCTCTCCATCTATCTCCCCCTGTGTCTCTCTCCCTCTCTGTGTCTTTCTCTCTCTCTCTCCCCCCTCTCTCTCTCTGTGTCTGTCTTCTCTCTAATCTCCACACATCATCGCAGCAGGGATCAATCGGGGTGATCGGGAGGACGGGGGATTGATTTCCCCCTCAGCTGAGAGCAACAGCAGAATCAATGTCTCCGTCTGCAACAGGTCCGTCTGTCTCGTCTGGTAACACGAGTTCACAAATAGTATGGAGCAGCAAAACTTTCCTACAGTATTGTAAATGTGCTGTTTCCATCATGCATTTCCTCTTATCGTCGATGTGTGTATCTTTGTGTGCACATGCATACTTTGTGTGTGTCTGTGCACATGCATACTTTGTGTGTGTGTCTGTGCACGTTAGGGCTGTCCCCGACTAAGGATTTGGATGGTCGACTATGATTGGCCAAAATTTGCCGTTAGTCGACTATTGGTCAAAAAAAAAAAGTATAATATTTTGTAAATTATTTTTTTATTATTATTTTTTTTCATTCCATTTGGGCTGTGGGGGTGCTTAATGTCTGAAGGAGTCGACTGAAGGCTTCTTGTCCTCTGCAAAAGCATGCAATTGTTCCACTGATGGATACATCTCGATATTTGTCTAGTCTAGTGTGTTCATTAGACGGGTGAAATCCTCTTTCAGTGCCTCTGTGCCTGTTTTCGTAGGCATTTAGCCTCTGGTATGCGCGCCATTAGCGTTAGCCACGCTTCTAGGCCTCTTTTCTTTTGGAAAGAATGATAAAAATAAAAAAATATTATAATATTTTTTTTTGTACTATTCGACTAAGAGGTTGGTTAGTCGACTACGGCTCCTTTCGACCGATTAGTCGACTAATAGGGGTCAGCCCTAGTGCGCGTGCATACTTTGTGTGTCTGTGCACATGCATACTTGGTGTGTGTGCACATGCATACTGTACTTTGTGTGTGTGTGCACATGTACTTTGTGTGTGTGTGCACAATGCATACTCTGTGTGTGTATGTGTGGGCGCGCGTTAATGCACACGTGTGTCTACAAAAGGCAGGCGTGTGTCAGCGTGTCGTACTCTGATAGGGCCTCCAGTCGTACTCCGGCCAGCCGAGGACCTCGTTGTTCCTCTGGTTCTCCTCCTTCAGCCACGTGATGAGCGGAGCGAAGTAGTCCATGAGGGGCTTGGCCGTCATCTTCGACTGGCCCGTGATGAGGAACATGGCCTCCGGCCAGGGCTTGCTGAAGCCCAGCTTCATCATGTCACTGCAGGGGAAACAAACGGTAAAGGGTGCATTTATATAGCGGCTTTTATCCAAAGCACTTTGCAATTTTGTCCCTCACATTTTACCCATCCACACACCGACCTCCGGGCTGCATTTTTCGCCCATCGACCAATACGTTGTTTGAAAGTTGAATTTGCCGCCTTTCGATCGTCACAGCACTCAAGCTATTGCGTGCTTCGGGTCTCGAGTTACAAGACGAAATATCCGATGAGTGACCGACCACGTCCCGGTTGTAAACGGTCCTGAACTGACCGGTCACCGCTGATGGCGAAAATTATTGACCACCGTTGTAGCCAAGGAGCGTCTGCTCCGAAAGCGACCCCAGACGAGCGCTGATTGCAAGGGGAACGTGTGTGTGTGTGTGTGTGTGTGTGTGTGTGTGTGTGTGTGTGTGTGTGTGTGTGTGTGTGTGTGTGTGTGTGTGTGTGTGTGTGTGTGTGTGTGTGTGTGTGTGTGTGTGTGTGTGTGTGTGTGTGTGTGTGTGTGTGTGTGGGACTTACCCTATCAACTTGCCAGCTGCTTTAGACTTGTAGATGTCACATGTGTGCAGGAGTCCGTTCTGATTGGCCGCTTTACACAGAGCCTCGTGGAACTGGAACTGGACAATGAAGCTCACAAAGTACCTTAAATACATATACGTGAGATTATTAAATACATATCGCAGTCATACATACTGTACAGTAGACTAGACTGAATGACATGAGATGTGTCATCAACATGGTAAAGTCCTCTGAGAGGCGTGACTTGGACCATACAGATCATTTGGCAGGCCATCAGGGAAAACCCCTCCCACCCACTATACACAGACTTGGCTGACAGGAGGAGCATGTTCAGTGCTAGACTAACACTCCCAAAATGTAGCACTGAACGGCACAGGAAGTCCTTCATTCCGACAGCCATCAGACTTTACAATGCATCACTGTGCCTCACTGCATCACTGAGCACAGAGTGACATTTAGCATCTTCCTGGACTTTTTACTTTTAAAACAACATTGTCAATATTACACTTACTGTACACTTAACACTTTGATCGCCAGGCTTAAATTCAGAATAAACCATCCCACGCCAGCTCTATTTGTCTAACTTTTTAAATTGTATTGCTAAATTGACATTACTATGGCCCATTCAACGTCCTATATCTATTGTTCAGGGTGTAGCAACGTTATACTTTTTCATTCACATATTCATACTAAAATACGGTCTAAAGTATAAGTATGTTTTTATCGTTTTCTGCAGCTTTCTCCAAAACGTGATTTATAGCCCCAAATGCATTATATTGATGATGAAATACAGTTTGATAGGAATCTGCGCGAGATAAAAAATGTCAAATGGACGTGCTTCTAGAAGTTACTACTGATCATCTGATGTTGACCGGATGGGGGGGGGGGGTCGTTTATAATTCCGTGGCCAACGTTAGATGATTCATCTAGTGTGGGTGATATGATCATTAGAGCAGTTAGTATCAAACACGTTAAAAAATAACGCTGAATCTTACCGTAGCTTCCTCATAGCGTTGGGCGATGAGCGTGGAACAGAAATATTCCTATTATGGGATGTAGAAATATGCGATCCATTTCCAGGTTGTATAATAGTATATACGTCCAAATCATGTTGTTTATCGAGTTATTGATAACGGATTGCTATCTGTTGTGTCTAGCTCGAGTCCTGGGACTATTACCGAGTGATCGGACCTAATTGAAATGAGCACCAGCTTCCATTTCCTGTTTCCGCTCTGGGCGATCCGCCGATCGGCCACCAGATGGCGCTCTTGAACCGTTGGAGAGTTGAGAGGGGCTCAACAGTAGATCTCAAGTCTCCAGGGGAGAAATATGATTTCGATCACAGATTTTTGAAATATTGATATCAAAGACGTGGTCCAGCGTCTTTGGCAGAATGCGCATGGCGGGGAAAGACGTGTCCCAGCGTTTTTGGCGATTAAAGTGTTAATGTAGATCTCTGTATTTTTTTACTGTATATTTTATATTAGAGTGTACATACATAACAGAGGAAATGTGAATGTGAAATGTGAATCCCGGACCGTAGTTTATTATTAGTATGTTATTCTTAGGCTTATTTTATTCCTTATTCTTAGGCAATCTTTTGTTATTCTTACTCGTGATTTGTTTTGTCTACCTACATGTTTACTGTGAGCGATTTGTAGTGCCAAATTATCCTCGGGATGATTAAAGTATTTCTATTCTATTCTATTTAGCCAGAACTTGTCACCAGAACCTTGTTCACATTCTTCCCCTGGAGAGGCAGGGATTCTCTGTACTTCCCTGAAAACTGAGTTGCATGTTTGATGTCATTAATAGGTCGAACCTATCACGGTCCAGCATGTGGCAGTGTTGTAGTACTCGAGTCAGAGTCCTGGACTGATTTTCAGGACTCGTGACTCGACTTGGACTTGAGCACTGATGACTCAGACTTGGACTTGGATTCGAGCATTGACTGCATTTGGACTCGGAAGGTGCAGATGTGGACTCAGACTTGTTAATTGATAAATACAGTTATTTATGAAATAAATACAATTTGAATAGGCCCTAATCATTTGGCATATAAGATATTGATGGCTAGTGCATTTGTTTGGCTTATTGTGTCACAAAGTAAATAAACTCCCTTTTGAAATGGTGACCGCTGTGTCATTTATGTTTAACGTAGACCTTTTTTCATTTGTACGTCAGCTCTTTGACTGCCAGAGTGGAGTGGACTCAACCTTGATGACTTGGACTCGGACTAGGGTGATGAGGACTCGACTCTGGCTCTTCTTTGGTGACTCTGACTCGAACACTGGGGACGTGAGACTCGACTCTGATTCGAGATTTAGTGACTCGACTACAACACCGGTATGTGGTAACGACGAGACTGTGCTTTATTTTGTTAATTTTTATAGTATTAGGAGTTTTATTTGCACCAACTGTTGGTGCATTATATGTGTATGACCGTCAGTCAATCATTGACATTGGATTAAGAAAAACTTACCGTTTGGATTGCTCTCTGGATCGGATCGCTGAACAGCAGAAATGGCCCGCCGAGATCCTTTGTTATGCCGGCCATGGACAAGACCAAAAGCCGCCGCGAAGACGAGGAAAGAGAGCCGGGGTCCGGAACAGACTGAGGTCCAAACGACACAGAACCACATTGCCCAGCATATTGTTGGCCAATGTGCAATCGATAGGAAACAAATTGGACGACATCAGAGCAAGGATCCAATTCCAGAGGGACATTCGGGATTGTAACGTCCTCTGTTTCACAGAAACTTGGCTGAGTCCAGATGTCCCGAATCATGCAATAGAACCGGCAGACCACTTCTTCGTTCTACGAAAAGACCGGACGGCATTAGAGTCACTAAAGAAGAAAGGAGGCGGCATTGCCTTCATGATAAACAAGGAGTGGTGCGATTTAGGCAACACAAAGGAAATGTCTAACCACTGCTCCCCAGACCTGGAGTTTATCACGATAAAATGTCGACCCTTCTTCCTCCCAAGAGAGTTAACGTCCATCATCCTCATCGGAGTGTACATTCCACCACACGCGAACACGGAGGTCGCACTTTCAAAACTTCACGACGAGGTAAACAAACTCCAGGCAGCTAACGTTGACGCGGCCATTTTGGTCTTGGGGGATTTCAACAGCGCGCGTCTTAAAAAGGTGCTGCCGAATTTCTATCAGCATGTGACCTGTCCCACCAGAGGCGAGAACATATTAGACCATGTATACTCGCAATTTAAGAATGGGTACAAGTCACAGGCTCTTAGTCCATTCGGTAAAAGCGATCACGCCGCAATTTTTCTTTTGCCTAAGTACAAACAGAGTCTCAAGCGAACGCCGGTGGTCTCGCGAGAGGTTAAGCGTTGGGCCGTGACGTCAGTGGAGTCACTCCAAGCAGTGCTGGGAAGCACAGAATGGAGTGTATTCCGTGATAACACAGCCAATATTAACGAATACACCGAAACGGTGATTGACTATGTCTGTACTCAGGTAGAAGTAATAATCCCCACCACCAAAATTAATATCTACCCAAATCAAAAGCCCTGGGTAGACAAATCCGTCCGTGAGGCTCTGAAAGTGCGCACATCAGCATACAACACCGGGCTGGTGACAGGCAACATGGAAGAACACAAGATGGCAAGATACAACGTCAGGAGAGCAGTAATAGAGGCAAAACGGCGTTACAGGGATAAAGTTGAACTTCAGTTTGAACAGGCTGACTCTAGAGGCATGTGGCAGGGCCTCAGAACAATGACAGACTACAAAGGAACCCCCCTCAAACTGAACAGTGACATCTCCTTAGCAAATGATCTCAACTCCTTCTATGCGAGGTTTGAGGCTGTGAATAACAACACCAGCCTACAAACCACGGCAATGGGGGGGGGGGGGTCTGCTGATGGAGACTCAGTGTTCAGGGTAACAGAGCATGAGGTGAGACGGATCTTTAAAAAAGTGGATATCAGGAAGGCAGCAGGACCGGACGGCATCCCCGGCCGCGTCCTAAAAGTCTGTGCCGACCAACTGGCCCCGGTATTCACTGACATCTTCAACCTGTCCTTGGAACAGGCCGTCATCCCCACCTGTCTGAAGAAGTCCACCATCATCCCTGTACCCAAAAAATCTACGCCCGCTTGCCTCAACGACTACCGCCCTGTAGCCCTCACCTCCATAGCCATGAAGTGCTTTGAGAAGCTAGTGAAGGGCTACATCTGTTCCTCCCTCCCCATCAACCTGGACCCTCTGCAATTTGCATATCGCCCCAACAGGTCCACGGAGGACGCCATAGCCCATGTGCTGCACACAGCAGCATCACATCTGGACAAGAGGCAGGGGAACTATGTGAGAATGCTGTTCATCGACTACAGCTCAGCATTCAATACCATAGTCCCCTCCAAACTCATAGCCAAGCTCAGGGACCTGGGCTTGAACTATGACCTGTGCCAGTGGGTCCTGGACTTCCTGACGGGCAGACCCCAGGTGGTAAGAGCCGGCAACTGCACCTCCTCATCCATCACGCTCAACATAGGGGCCCCCCAGGGCTGTGTTCTGAGCCCCCTCCTCTACTCCCTGTACACACATGACTGCGTAGCACAGCGGAACAACAACACCATCATCAAATTTGCTGATGACACAGTAGTGGTGGGCCTGATCTCTGCCAACGACGAAAGGGCCTACCTGGAAGAGGTAGAGAACCTGTCACAGTGGTGTCAGGAGAACTGCCTCTCCCTGAACGTCAGCAAAACAAAAGAGATGATTGTGGACTTCAGGAGGTCGGGGGTCAGGGACTACAGCCCCCTCAGCATCGACGGGGCACCAGTTGAGAGAGTGAACAGTTTCAAGTACCTCGGAGCCCACATATCCGAGGACTTGACATGGACCACACACATTGACAGTGTTGTGAAGAAGGCACGACAACGCCTCTACTTCCTCAGGCGCCTAAGGAAGTTCCAAGTCAGTCAGAAGATCCTTAGGAACTTCTACTCATGTACAATAGAGAGCATCCTGACCGGCAACATCACCTCCTGGTTTGGGAATAGCACTGCACAAGACCGTAGCAGACTACAAAGAGTGACACGTTCAGCCGAACGCACAATTAGAGGGGGGCTTCCCACCCTCCAGAACATTTACAACAAGCGGTGCAAGGGGAAGGCTAAGAGAATTATTAAGGACTCGAGCCACCCGAACAACTGCCTCTTTGAACTGCTGCCGTCAGGCAAGCGATACCGGAGTCTTATGGCGAGCACAGAAAGACTCAGAAGGAGCTTCTATCCCCAGGCCATCAGGCTGCTAAACGAACAATAATCGCTAAACGAACAATAATCACTATGCAACAACCATCAAATGCACACAGCACACACCCACACGCACACACTCACTCAAACAAACAACACACTGCAGCACCCACTCTCCACACTTTAGATCACACAAACACACTTACACTTTATATTTATTGATAAAGGATTTGCACTACAACTCGTACACCTACTGTGAATTGTACCTAAACTGCACCTCGTCCATTTATGCCTTGCA
The DNA here is from genome assembly GCF_963971535.1 of Notolepis coatsorum. NCBI lineage: Eukaryota > Metazoa > Chordata > Actinopteri > Aulopiformes > Paralepididae > Notolepis > Notolepis coatsorum. Next base: position 10,326,469 of record NC_140174.1, read on the forward strand.
CTATATAGTATTGTATATTAGTACACTGCACAGTATTGTATATTGTATGGTAACTACGTCTACGAACATTGTACATATGTCTAAACTGAACACTGTGACCTCTTTTTTTACTTCTAATTTTTACTATGTTTTTATTTCATACTTATCTTGTCATGCACAGTCTCTGGAGCGCAACAGTAAGAAGCATTTTGTACAAAAGTATTCTGTACTTCTGTATGACAACTATTAAAGAAACTTGAAACTTGAACTTAACTTGACACCTATAGCTTCAGCTACTGAAGCCGAGTATGTATTATTGACTGATTGGTTATCTTGAAAGAATATAAGCTGCCGGCTTGGAATTCCTGGTAAATATCAATTGTCAATTTGCATATTAATATATCCTTGCTGCTGAGACATTTTCAGTGTGTGTGTGTGTATGTGTGTGTGTGTGTGTGTGTGTGTACAGTATGTGTATACCTGACGTAGGGCACGTTAGCTGGGACGTGGAACTTGGCACCGGGGTCAAAGTCTTCCTCTGTGCGGGCGACAGGGGGGCACAGGCCCTGGTACTTCATTCTACAAGGATGGGAGGAAAGCATATATATATATATATCGAGTATTACGCACGCTTTATTAAAGTAATTGAATGGTTCATCCATCCACCCATTCACCCATCCATCAATTCATTCACCCATCCATCCATCAATTCATCCATTCATTCACCCATTACTCAATTAATTAATCCATCCATTCATTCACCGATCCATCCATACATACATGAATTATTTAATTCATTCATCCATCCATTCATTCACCGATCCATCCATACATACATAAATTATTTAATTCATTCATCCCTCCATTCAACCACCCATCCATTCATTCATTCATCTATTCATTCATCCATCCATTCACCCATTCATCTATTCATTCACCCATCCATTCATTCATTCATCTATTCATTCATCCATCCATTCATTAATTAATTCATCTATTCATTCATCCATCCATCAATTCATTCATTCATTCATCTATTCATTCATCCATCGATCCATTCATTAATTCATCCATCCATCCAAGGCGGAAATGGCAGAAGTGTCAGTATTCTATAGCATTCCAGGGTCCAAGCCTCCCGAGGGGAGTGGGGGACACTGACTGACCTAGGGTCAGCTTCAGTCGGTCCATTTGAACAAGGTCCCAAAGGACACGCGGTCCCGGTCACTGAGCCCAGATCAGGTGTCCTCGGCCGGCGGTCTTCTCACCTGAGGTTCCACCACTCCTTGTTGTACTCCGAGGCCGGGATGCGTCCGTCGAACACCTTCCAGCGGTACTGGTCCATGAGGTACCCGAAGGGCAGGAAGGCGATCTTGTCCAGCGCCATGCTCATCAGGAAGTTAATGTCACTCTCTGGAAAGTCACACGGAGACACGCTCATCAGGAAGTTAATGTCACTCTCTGGAAAGTCACACGGAGACACGCTCATCAGGAAGTTAATGTCACTCTCTGGAAAGTCACACGGAGACACGCTCATCAGGAAGTTAATGTCACTCTCTGGAAAGTCACACGGAGACACGCTCATCAGGAAGTTAATGTCACTCTCTGGAAAGTCACACGGAGACACGCTCATCAGGAAGTTAATGTCACTCTCTGGAAAATCACACGGAGACACGCTCATCAGGAAGTTAATGTCACTCTCTGGAAAGTCACACGGAGACACGCTCATCAGGAAGTTAATGTCACTCTCTGGAAAGTCACACGGAGACACGCTCATCAGGAAGTTAATGTCACTCTCTGGAAAGTCACACGGAGACACGCTCATCAGGAAGTTAATGTCACTCTCTGGAAAGTCACACGGAGACACGCTCATCAGGAAGTTAATGTCACTCTGGAAAGTCACACGGAGACACGCTCATCAGGAAGTTAATGTCACTCTCTGGAAAGTCACACGGAGACACGCTCATCAGGAAGTTAATGTCACTCTCTGGAAAGTCACACGGAGACACGCTCATCAGGAAGTTAATGTCACTCTCTGGAAAGTCACACGGAGACACGCTCATCAGGAAGTTAATGTCACTCTCTGGAAAGTCACACGGAGACACGCTCATCAGGAAGTTAATGTCACTCTCTGGAAAGTCACACGGAGACACGCTCATCAGGAAGTTAATGTCACTCTCTGGAAAGTCACACGGAGACACGCTCATCAGGAAGTTAATGTCACTCTCTGGAAAGTCACACGGAGACACGCTCATCAGGAAGTTAATGTCACTCTCTGGAAAGTCACACGGAGACACGCTCATCAGGAAGTTAATGTCACTCTCTGGAAAGTCACACGGAGACACGCTCATCAGGAAGTTAATGTCACTCTCTGGAAAGTCACACGGAGACACGCTCATCAGGAAGTTAATGTCACTCTCTGGAAAGTCACACGGAGACATTAACGCTCTTGTCTAGCGACATGCAGGTTTTTATCTCTTATCATAACTTGGTTTGTATCTCTTTTTTATCATGAGTTGCTTTTAAGGGTTTGCAGATTTTTTATTTTCTTTTAACATTAGTTGACTGTATGAGTTTTCAGGTTAGGTGTTATTGTACTTATTTTTAGGGTGTCCCGTCTCGTGTACATGTCCATTCGTGTTTTTGTGCCTTTTTATGTTCCATGTATGGACCACAATGGAAACAAGCCATGGCTTTATTGTGTTTTATCCATTTTTGACCAGCGTGATGACACTGTTATTATTTTTTTCAAATGTCTGTCCTACGATTGTGTCAAAATAAAGTGTTCAATCAATCAAAAATGCTCATCAGGAAGTTAATGTCACTCTCTGGAAAGTCACACAGCGACATTAACGCTCTTGTCTAGCGCCATGCTCATCAGGAAGTTAATGTCACTCTCTGGAAAGTCACACGGAGACATTAACGCTCTTGCAATATAAACAAAGATTCATATGAATGTATTGTGGTATTCATATGTATTGAATATGGCCCTTCTAAGGTTTCTCCCCTCCACATTGCCTGTGGTGCTTTTTTCCTATTGCTAGGTTTTTAGTGAGTTTTTCCTTACCTTCGCGTGGGAGTGTTGCATTTATTAATTTTACATTTTATTTTGGATTTCATGGTGTTTTTGGTTTTGTTCTTGATTTATTGTGATGTTTCTTCTTGACTTGTTTAAAGAAGACGTGTCCGGCCCATGGGGACATTAACGTGTGTGATTTGATTGATTGTAGAATAACATTACGTTATTGTCAATGTACACACAGCAATTTAAATTTGTCTTTATATACAGTATATATATATATATATATATATATATATATATATATATATATATATATATATATATATATATATATATATATATATATATATATATATATATATATATATAGTTATTACGTACACATACACAGTCCTCATATCCCTCCTAGTTACACAAACACCATCCTCATATCCCTCCTAGCTACACATACACACAGTCCTCATATCCCTCCTAGCTACACATACACACAGTCCTCATATCCCTCCTAGTTACACACAGTCCTCATATCCCTCCTAGTTACACACAGTCCTCATATCCCTCCTAGTTACACACAGTCCTCATATCCCTCCTAGTTACACACAGTCCTCATATCCCTCCTAGTTACACACAGTCCTCATATCCCTCCTAGTTACACACAGTCCTCATATCCCTCCTAGTTACACACAGTCCTCATATCCCTCCTAGTTACACACAGTCCTCATATCCCTCCTAGTTACACACAGTCCTCATATCCCTCCTAGTTACACACGGTCCTCATATCCGTCCTAGTTACACACAGTCCTCATATCCCTCCTAGTTACACACAGTCCTCATATCTCTCCTAGTTACACACAGTCCTAATATCCCTCCTAGTTACACACAGTCCTCATATCCCTCCTAGTTACACACAGTCCTCATATCCCTCCTAGTTACACACAGTCCTCATATCTCTCCTAGTTACACACAGTCCTCATATCCCTCCTAGTTACACACAGTCCTCATATCCCTCCTAGTTACACACAGTCCTCATATCCCTCCTAGTTACACACGGTCCTCATATCCCTCCTAGTTACACACAGTCCTCATATCCCTCATAGTTACACACGGTCCTCATATCCCTCCTAGTTACACACAGTCCTCATATCCCTCCTAGTTACACACGGTCCTCATATCCCTCCTAGTTACACACAGTCCTCATATCCCTCCTAGTTACACACGGTCCTCATATCCCTCCTAGTTACACACAGTCCTCATATCCCTCCTAGTTACACACAGTCCTCATATCCCTCCTAGTTACACACAGTCCTCATATCCCTCCTAGTTACACACAGTCCTCATATCCCTCCTAGTTACACACAGTCCTCATATCCCTCCTAGTTACACACAGTCCTCATATCCCTCCTAGTTACACACAGTCCTCATATCCCTCCTAGTTACACACAGTCCTCATATCCCTCCTAGTTACACACAGTCCTCATAACCCTTCTAGTTACACACAGTCCTCATATCCCTCCTAGCTACACACAGTCCTCATATCCCTCCTAGTTACACACAGTCCTCATATCCCTCCTAGTTACACACAGTCCTCATATCCCTCCTAGTTACACACAGTCCTCATATCCCTCCTAGTTACACACAGTCCACATATCCCTCCTAGTTACACACAGTCCTCATAACCCTTCTAGTTACACACAGTCCTCATATCCCTCCTAGCTACACACAGTCCTCATATCCCTCCTAGTTACACACAGTCCTCATAACCCTTCTAGTTACACACAGTCCTCATATCCCTCCTAGTTACACACAGTCCTCATATCCCTCCTAGCTACACACAGTCCTCATATCTCTCCTAGTTACACACAGTCCTCATATCCCTCCTAGTTACACACAGTCCTCATATCCCTCCTAGTTACACACAGTCCTCATATCTCTCCTAGTTACACACGGTCCTCATATCCCTCCTAGTTACACACAGTCCTCATATCCCTCCTAGTTACACACAGTCCTCATATCCCTCCTAGTTACACACAGTCCTCATATCTCTCCTAGTTACACACAGTCCTCATATCCCTCCTAGTTACACACAGTCCTCATATCCCTCCTAGTTACACACGGTCCTCATATCCCTCCTAGTTACACACAGTCCTCATATCCCTCATAGTTACACACGGTCCTCATATCCCTCCTAGTTACACACAGTCCTCATATCCCTCCTAGTTACACACGGTCCTCATATCCCTCCTAGTTACACACGGTCCTCATATCCCTCATAGTTACACACGGTCCTCATATCCCTCCTAGTTACACACAGTCCTCATATCCCTCCTAGTTACACACAGTCCTCATATCCCTCCTAGTTACACACAGTCCTCATATCCCTCCTAGTTACACACAGTCCTCATATCCCTCCTAGTTACACACAGTCCTCATATCCCTCCTAGTTACACACAGTCCTCATATCCCTCCTAGTTACACACAGTCCACATATCCCTCCTAGTTACACACAGTCCTCATATCTCTCCTAGTTACACACAGTCCTCATATCCCTCCTAGTTGTAATAATAATGCAGGACCTGCTCAGAGGTCTTTAATTGGCATTGGCTATTATCCACAACACACACACACACACCGGAACACACACGCATGCATTGTCTGTAGGATCGCTGATGCGATTCGTCTCTGCGATTAACCCATCCCGTCGTCCTTCCCCCCAAGGGCAGCCGGGAGCAGACAGGCGTCAACGTGAGCCGCGCCAGGGGACCAATCCAAGTGCTCCTGTCCGTCTTCGTCAAGGACGCCACAGTGTTAGCGATCTGTTGTTGTGCATGTTTTTCCATTGGGTTTATCTTATCGGGGGGGAAACCCTTGCGAGCACGGGGAGAACATGCAAACTCCACACAGAAAGGCCTGGGAGATACCCCACCTGGGTACCTGGCATCATGGAAACCTGGTCCCCAAGCGGGAATCGAACCCTGGACCTTCTTGCTGTGAGGCGACAGTGTTAACCACTACACCACCGTGCCGCTATTTACACACAGTCCTCATACCCCTCCTAGTTACACACAGTCCTCATATCCCTCCTAGTTACACACAGTCCTCATATCCCTCCTAGTTACACACAGTCCTCATATCCCTCCTAGTTACACACAGTCCTCATAACCCTTCTAGTTACACACAGTCCTCATATCCCTCCTAGCTACACACAGTCCTCATATCCCTCCTAGTTACACACAGTCCTCATATCCCTCCTAGTTACACACAGTCCTCATATCCCTCCTAGTTACACACAGTCCTCATATCCCTCCTAGTTACACATACAGTCCGTTTAACCTCTGCCCTCACCGTGTGACCTCTGCCCTCCGTGTGACCTCTGCCCTCCGTGTGACCTCTGCCCTCCGCGTGCCCTCTGCCCTCCGCGTGCCCTCTGCCCTCCGTGTGCCCTCTGCCCTCCGTGTGACCTCTGCCCTCCGCGTGCCCTCTGCCCTCCGTGTGACCTCTGCCCTCCGTGTGACCTCTGCCCTCTGTGTGACCTCTGCCCTCCGCGTGCCCTCTGCCCTCCGAGTGCCCTCTGCCCTCCATGTGACCTCTGCCCTCCGTGTGACCTCTGCCCTCTGTGTGACCTCTGCCCTCCGCGTGCCCTCTGCCCTCCGAGTGCCCTCTGCCCTCTGTGTGCCCTCTGCCCTCCGCGTGCCCTCTGCCCTCACCGTGTGCCCTCTGCCCTCCGCGTGCCCTCTGCCCTCACCGTGTGACCTCTGCCCTCCGCGTGCCCTCTGCCCTCACCGTGGTTGCTCTGCACGTCCTCCAGCAGCCCGATGCTCTGCAGGTGCCCGGGCGTGGCCACAGACAGGGCGAGCACGTCGCCGATGGCCTCGTGGAAGCCCGGGTTGGCCCCGTCGCGGAAGGACACGGGCTGGTCCTTGTACTGCAGGAAGTACTGGACGTGGCCCATCTCGTGGTGCACCGTGATCAGGTCGTCCATGGTGATCACCGTGCACTGCTTGATCCTGGAGGGGGGGGGGGGGGTCTTGTTATTTGAAAAGGAAGCTGATGTGCACACACACACACACGTATGAGACATACACACATACTTACGTGATACACGTACCCACATACACATATCTGAGACACACATTCATACATGCTCTCACGCACACCTACATATATCTGAGACGCATCCTCTCACGTGCACTATGGAGAAAGATGGCATCCCGATAGAAGATGCAGCACATACCTGCTCGCAGGTAGATCGGTCTACATGTAACGTATGTGCATCAGGGATATATGTGCACAATGTATAGTAATGTTTTTTTTTTGTAAGTGCTTTTTTAATTTCCATGTCAGTTGTTAATGTGTTTGTATGAGTCTCTTACGTGTTTTGTATGTTGTTACAAAAAAGAAAAAGACGAATCTTGGATGTTGCATATTATGCTGTGGAAAGATGTATTTTGAATATTGGAAAGATTTGTGCAAAAATATCAATAAAAAAAAATAAAGAAAAGGAAGCTGATGTGACAGAATTCACCATAGAATGATATAATGGTAACTGGTAAATGGTGCCTTTATATAGCGGCTTTTTTCCAAAGCGCTTCCCAATTTGTTCCTCGCATTTAGTGAAAGGGTTAAATGGCAAATGGCTGCTTTTTTATATAGCGCTTTTATCCAAAGCGCTTTACAATTTGTTCCTCACATTTTCACCCATTCACACACACATTCACACACCGACGGCGGAGGCGACCATGCGAGCTGCCAACCTGCTCATCGGGAGCAATTAGAAGTTAAGTGTCTTGCTCAAGGACACATCGGCACGCTGCCCGGGAGGAGCGGGAATCGAACCGCGAACCTCTCCGCAGTGTGGTAATGAAAGCGTTAACCCGTTGTAGTGTGGCACTGAAAGGTTAACCTTCTGTAGTGGGGCAATGAAAGGGTTAACCCTTTGTAGTGTGGTAGTGAAAGCTTTAACCCTTTGTAGTGTGGCACTGAAAGGTTAACCTTCTGTAGTGGGGTAGTGAAAGGGTTAACCTTCCGTAGTGTGGTAGTGAAAGGGTTAACCCGTTGTAGTGTGGCAGTTAAAGGTTAACCTTCTGTAGTGGGGCAATGAAAGGGTTAACCATTTGTAGTGTGGTAGTTAAAGGTTAACCTGCTGTAGTGTGGCACTGAAAGGTTAACCTTCTGTAGTGGGGTAGTGAAAGGGTTAACCTTCCGTAGTGTGGTAGTGAAAGGGTTAACCCGTTGTAGTGTGGCAGTTAAAGGTTAACCTTCTGTAGTGGGGTAATGAAAGGGTTAACCCTTTGTAGTGTGGTAGTGAAAGCGTTAACCCTTTGTAGTGTGGCACTGAAAGGTTAACCTTCTGTAGTGTGGTAGTGAAAGGGTTAACCCTTTGTAGTGTGGTAGTGAAAGCGTTAACAGAATTGGAACAGTGAACTAAAACACACACACACACACGCACACACACACACACACACGTGTCCCCTTCACCTGAAGTCCTTGCGGTTGTAGAAGTCCCAGGCCGAGGCGTGACACACCACCTTTGTTCCGTCGGTGGGCTTCTCCAGCATGGACTTGTCCCAGAACTCCTGGGGCATGGGCAGCAGGCCCAGGGAGGTGAAGAACCTGTCGGACTCCTCGAACATCATCGTGGCGTTCCAGCCCTGAGGGCACACAGGAGCAGGAGGGAGTTCAAGTTCAAGTTCAAGTTTATTTGGATCCCCATTAGCCACAGCAGTGCTGGGGCTATTCTTCCTGGGGTCCATAACACATAAAATACAGTTACAGACTTATACACTCACAACATTTACATGTCATACAGACAATTAAAACAACAATAAAAACCCTTATAAACTCACAACATTTACATGTCATACAGACAATTAAAACAACAATAAAAACCCTTATACATTTATAACATTTACATGTCATACAGACAATTAAAACAACAATAAAAACCATTATACACTCACAACATTTACATGTCATACAGACAATTAAAACAACAATAAAAACCCGAATCAAATTCATAATACAATATAAAAATATATACTTATGAATGAATTCATAATACAATACAATAATACCTACTCATAATTAATTCATAATACAATACAGCATAATATACTATTTAGCTTTTACATACATTATCTATGTTCATATCAGCCAATTATACAATATTTTTATAATATATCCCTATCAGACACATGCCTTTTCATCCATATATACCTATCTCTTTATCAGACACATACATTTTCATTTACGTACACACTATCTATTAGGGAATGTCAATTTCTTTGGTTGAAAATGTTGTTTTAGTGTTCAAGTTCAAGTTCAAGTTTTGTTTTGTTTGTCACGTATAAGGTACATGTACATTACAGTGAAATGCTTCGTTCTGTATGAGCCTCCTGAGATTGTGCTTCATACGGTAACAAAAGTAAAAGAATAAAGACCCCACACACACATAGGTAAAACACACATATATAAAACACACATACACACATACACACACACGGTCTATCTCAGCCCAATGGGTCCTAACACTGGCCCGGGAGCCGACTCCTTAACACTTTCAATGCCAACGACGCTATAAGTCGTTTGTTCATGCCGACCGTTCATTGCCAACGACGCGATATGTCGTTTGTTTTTTTTATTAGCGATTTGAATTCATATTTCATCAATCTAGTATCACGTTAGTGCTGCAAACTCTCTCTGAGCTCCATTGGGAAAATACCGCCCCCTATCGTCTCCCGGATGGTAATGCACGCATTGGAATGGACTCAATGAAAATGGATGAGAAAAGAAAAATCCGGAATCCACATTTTACTTCTCAGGCAAGTAACCCGAGCCCATCGGGACTCATTGTGGACCATCAGAACAGCGTGGAATACATATTTCAAGTATGCAGCGTTGGATCGATAAACACGATCGATATTTGGAATGGCAATCAGGAATTGGAATAATCTTTTTGGAGAACATCTGATCTGAGGTAAGGAATCTATTTTACCAGTCTTAGGATAATCAGAGCTATTTTCACAGAGATATCAGCGTTTGCCCTATGTGTGTGTGTGTGTGTGTGCTGATCAGGAAATGAGAGATTCGATTTTTCAGTTCGCTTCTCTAGCGTGCATAAGTACACATATACTATCGATAATCTAGCGTTTATTTGAAAACTATTCATAAATAGGCCGAAAAATGACAACGTTTTTTGTGTATTCCAGAATATTCCAGTAAAGGGCGATTATCATAGAATCTTTATATTTTCCTGAAACTTAAAAAAAAATAGCGATTTTCAAAATGGTATAAAACGGAAATGAACCGATTAAAAAACAATCCGTTTCGACAATGTTGACTGCAAACAAGTCATTGATAAGCGATGGCCAGATTAGACACATAGCCATAATTTAAGACATAGATTATGCGTTCACAAATGCGAGTGCTATATCATTGAAGTGGGTGGCGGCATATTCTGTTTTTATTATTTTCACTTGTCATTATTGTTGTTGTTATTGCTATTGTTGGTATTGTCAGTGTTATCAATGTCAATGTTAGCCGTATTGTAATGTCTTGTTCTATGTTTGAAAGAAAAAGAAAAGAAAAACATTTATAAAAAAGAAGAAAAAAAATAAAGACCCAATACTATACAAAATATACAATATTAAAAAAACGAAAGTACAAAATGCAAAAAAATTAGGTAGCGATGTAGAGCACATCCTTTAGTAATAAATAGTCTGTCTTTATGTTTATTCACCTGCGCCTCCATGGCCGGCGTGGCGTCCACCTGTGTGGCGTTGGGGTAGGGGATGGCGAAGTCCATGATGCCGCTCCACGTCTGGGCCCACATGTTCCCTGAGGAGGAAGCCCCAGGTCAGACACTTTACTTCCTCAGAGAATATTTAGATTAGGGCTGTCAGTTTATCGCGTTAATTAGATTAATTAATTACACAGCAAATTATCGCATTATGAAAATTAACTCAAAATGTATTAAATATATTTTTTTATTATTTTACATATATTTTTTACATATATTCCATAAGAACGTAGAATACACATTTACAGATTTTTTTTTTTAAATGGTCCATTTGCATGTTCTTGGTATCTGATTCTAGGGACATCTATGGATCTCAGGGAATGTATTCCCATTGTCAGAAATACTGTGTCTGTTACTAGGCTTGAGTAAATTGTAATTAACCAAATGAGAATATTACATTTTAATTTTTTAATTTTTTATCTTTGACTGTGAATAACACCATGCTAAAATTGACCTGACCTGAAAAATCTAAGCAAATGAATAAATGGAAGATGATTAAACAGAAGGTTTTGTAGATACAGTACTGAATTCTGCCATCCGGACACATGCAATTTGAAATATGATTATAGAATATAGAATATCAGGCCTAAAATGGTTATGCGATTAAAATGCGATTAATTAGATTAATTAATTACAAATCCTGTAATTAATTAGATAAAAAAATGTAATCGCCTGACAGCACTAATTTAGATTCTAGTGTATTGTAACTGTGACGACCCCCACTCTACCTGCTAATGGGTGAGTCTGCTGACTCAGGGAGCATGATGGAGTGGGTGGCTCGTTAGCCCAATTAGTCGCACCTGGGCAGTGAGAGCTGCATGTGCATTTATGTGTCCCTGTCTAACTCCCTCTGTCTGCTTTTCCCATCTCCCAGGAACAGGTTATCCACCACCCGTCTTGACCTTTGATATTGGAATACTAATACTTACACCACACGCACCACACCACACTTTTCACTCATCCACACACTGCATTTCATCACTGATTCTGATACATACATATTCGTTGTTTGTAATGAATTGTCTTAGATAGGTTTAAATAAATAAATTTAAAAAATTTAATTGCTTTCACGTGTGGACTCCCTGTCACAATTGACCCGTTTGTGACAGTAACCATATGTATTGTAACATATAATATAACTGATGGGGCATACATACCCTCATCTGCATCTTTGATTACACTCCTACTTGCTCATAGTCATATGCATATATTATATTCAGAGTTAATTGTATTGTTTACACTGCCTTTTTTTTACTTTTCTACTGTACTAAAATTGTATTGCCTGTATTTATGTCTTCTACTATTGCCCTGCCCATACCTGTACCTCCCCTCACCCCTCCCCCATGCTGCTATGATGCCTGAATTTCCCCAAGGGGATCAATACAGTAATATCTTATCTTATCTTACACAGCAGCAACACGTCATATTTCACCATAGAAAAAAGACATTTACGGAAGAGGGTTATCTCTGGGGCGACAATTGCACGCGAGGTAGAGAGGTCGTCTGGTAATCAGAAGGTTCCCGCTTTGATTCCCGCTCTTCCCGGGCAGCCTGTCGAAGTGTCCTTGAGCAAGAGACTCAACCCCCTAACTGCTCCCGATGAGCAGGTCGGCACCTTGCACGGTCGCCTCCGCCGTCGGTGTGTGAATGTGTGAATAAATGGGTAAAATGTGAGGAACAAATTGTGTGCTTTGGATAAAAGCTGCTCTATAAATGCACCATTTATCTTCCTTCCAGTGTTAACCCTTTCACTGCCGCACTACCAAATGGGTTATAAGTAACCCTTTCACGCCGACAATACAGAAGGTTAACCCTTTCACTGCCACGCGACAAAGGGTTAACCTTCTGTGGTGTGTTAGTGAAAGGGTTAAACCCAGCGGGATCTGTGACTGTGAGCCGCTCCGCTCAATGTCACGCTTGACGCCTCTGAAAAGCTCAATCAAATCCTGCCTAAACCCCCGAGAGCTCTGGGGACGCCTGGTGGGGGAGCTCTGGGGGGGGGGGGGGGAGTCCCCTCACATGAAAGGAGGACTTGCAGTGTTTGGATCCATGTTGGATTCCTTTGGTGAAGGATTTCGGTTGAAGTGTGTCTTGTCCGGTGACCTAAAAACTCGGTGCGCGAGCCGTGCCGAAGTCCGAACGTCACGTGTCAGAAGACGCCTCATGGGTGGTTTTACGTGATTCTATGATTCTGTGATTTCCACAATGTGTCATTTCCTTTCTGCACTTTATGCATTGCTCTTGATCTGCCAATTTTTTGCTCATTTTATGCCTGTCTTTTTTTCTACTGCTGTGAAGCACTTTGAGCTGCAATTCTTGTATGAAAGGTGCAATATAAATAGTTTATTATTATTATTATTATTATTATTATTATTATTATTATTATTATTATTATTATTATTATTATTATTACTATTATTATATCGATGGTGTCCCTGTGTGAAAATCTGCATTTTAGAGTTAATTATATTGTTTATATTTTCTCATATTTTTATATTCAGATCAAATTTGATTGCCTATATATTTATGTCTTTGTACTGTCTATCACCCTGCCCATACCTGTACCTCCCCTCCCCCCTCCCCATGCTGCTATGATGCCCGAATTCCCCCAAGGGGATCAATAAAGGAATATCTCATCTGTTCACGTGTAATCACGTGTAGCTTGCGTGAAGGAGGTATTGTGGTCGCGCGTGTGGAATCACGGAAGCGCGTGTCAAGCTTTCGTAAAAAGACCGTGGTGGAAAGTACTGTACTTAAGTACATTTTCGAGCTACTTGTACTTTATGTGAGTATTTTCATTTCAGGGAACTTTATACTTTTACTCCACTACATTTATCTGAACCCCTCAGTTACTAGTTACTTTGAAGAAAAGGAATTTTGCATGGAAAACATAATATATACCAAATATGAAGATTATACTTTCACATTTGAAGCCTGTCAACTTCCAAGAGGATGTAATCAGAGCAGCATAACTGGACCACATACCACTTTAATATAACCGTTAATCAGAGCAGCATAACTGGACCACATACCACTTTAATATAACCGTTAATCAGAGCAGCAAAACTGGACCACATACCACTTTAATATAACCGTTAATCAGAGCAGCAAAACTGGACCACATACCACTTTAATATAACCGTTAATCAGAGCAGCAAAACTGGACCACATACCACTTTAATATAACCGTTAATCAGAGCAGCAAAACTGGACCACATACCACTTTAACATAACCGTTAATCAGAGCAGCAAAACTGGACCACATACCACTTTAATATAACCGTTAATCAGAGCAGCAAAACTGGACCACATACCACTTTAATATAACCGTTAATCAGAGCAGCATAACTGGACCACATACCACTTTAACATAACCGTTAATCAGAGCAGCATAACTGGACCACATACCACTTTAACATAACCTTTAATCAGAGCAGCAGAACTGGACCACATACCACTTTAACATAACCTTTAATCAGAGCAGCAGAACTGGACCACGTACCACTTTAACATAACCTTTCATCAGAGCAGCAGAACTGGACCACATACCACTTTAACATCACCTTTAATCAGAGCAGCAGAACTGGACCACATACCACTTTAACATAACCTTTAATCAGAGCAGCAGAACTGGACCACGTACCACTTTAACATAACCTTTCATCAGAGCAGCAGAACTGGACCACATACCACTTTAACATAACCTGTAGAGGTCAATGGATACACAAACGTCATGTAAAATGTGTACTTTTACTTTAGATACTTAAGTAAAAGTAGAGAAGTATTTGCTATTGAATGTACTTAAGTAGAATTTGAATGGAGGACTTTTACCAGGGTACTCATTTATCTGAGTATTTCTACTTTTACTTCAGTAAAGGAACTGTTTACTGTAAAAAGCACATTGGAGATGCCTCTCATGGCACATTGTTCACAATGTGAACTTCTCACAGCCTTTGCTGTGAGGATCTGGAACGCAAATTGATGCTATTTCGGCAGGAAATGTCCAGCCACGGTTATCTGGATCAAACCCCTCTGTCTGCTCACGGGGCGTCTCGTCAAGCACTCACCCAGCAGGTGGGCGGGGATGGGGCCCTTCAGGTTGATGTGCTTCTGCCCGTACTTCTTGTAGAGCGCTCTGCGTACGTAGGCGTGCACGTTCTGATAGAGTGGCTCCAGCTCCTTCCACAGAGACTCCAGGTCCTCCTCGAAGGTGGGGGTCTCGTACAGGGAACGCCAGAAAGCCCCGTTGTCGTTGTGACCTGCGAACAGGAAGCACCAGGTGTAATGTGTGTGTGGTCACAGGGTAGCTGTCCTGTCCTCCGAACCCGCAAACCCTCCTCTCAGGTGGGTTCTCCCCTCCCCCAATCCTCCACTCCCACCCCCTCCTAATGTACGGTTTCCTCCCCCTTGTATGTATATATTTTCTGTTAGGATTTTCTGTTAGGATAACAGTACTGTATATTTGCATATCTTGTATGTCACAAATGTAACAATACTGTATACCTGCTGTATGATGTCAGAAATGTCAATTGCAATGGCATTCCACTGTAATGTACATGGTAGTGTAATGTCCCCCTCGTATGTATATATTTACTGTTAGGATCTCTGTTTAACAGTACTGTATATCTGTATGTCATAAATGTCATGATTAGATTAGATGATTGGATTAGATTTTTATATCTGTATGTTGTCTATGTCATTAATGTCATTATGAATTGAAAATGGGGGACCCTGATGTAAACAAGACGAAAGACTTTCTCTGGTCTGCATCCCCTTAACAATTGTGTGTATTGAGCCGTACTGTATTAAGTTTAAGTTTAAGTTTATTTGGATCCCCATTAGCCACAGCAGTGCTGGGGCTATTCTTCCTGGGGTCCATAACACATAAAATACAGTTACAGACGTATACACTCACAACATTTACATGTCATACAGACAATTAAAACAACAATAAAAACCCTTATACACTCATAACATTTACATGACATACAGACCATTAAAACAACAATAAAAACCCTTATACACTCACAACATTTACATGTCATACAGACAATTAAAACAACAGTAAAAACCCTAATCAAATTCATAATACAATATAAAAATACAAAATTATACAATATTTTAATAATATATCCCTATCAGACACATGCCTTTTCATCCATATATACCTATCTCTTTATCAGACATACATTTTAATTTACGTACACACTATCTATTAGGGAATGTCAATTTCTTTGGTTGAAAATGTTGTTTTACCATGATTTTGAAACGGCATTTACTATTCTCCTGCTTAACATGTCTGGGAAGAGAGTTCCATTCCTGCATACCACGGAACATGACAGTTCGCTTCATTGCATTCGACCTCACTTTTGGAAGTGTAAAACCTCTATTGTACCCATTCTGCAATCTGTTAATAAAGTTTTCAATCAATCAGGTATGTTATGTACCACGGCCCCACCTGAAAAGGTTCCAATCCCGGTGGCAAAGTGGGGGCTTTAACAGTAAAGTGCAATAGTAATATACAATGTACAGGTGACTAAACTGGGTATAAAATATATAAATGAGTACTACTGAGTGTAGTGCTAATCAGATGTATGTACAGAGTTGTAGTATTAATATGTACAGTGATACAGGTATAAAGACACTATGGTAGTAAGTCATACTGGCCAACAGCGTAACTAGTAAGAGTATTCATTCATTCATTCATTCATTCATTCGTTCATTCATTCATTCATTCATTCATTCATTCATTCATTCATTCATTCATTCATTCATTCATTCATTCATTCATTCATTCATTCATTCATTCATTCATTCATTCATTCATTCATTCATTCATTCATTCATTCATAGGTAAGGGATATGTATATAAATATAGTATGTAAAAAGGATTATATGCAGGTGTGGATAGATATATATGGTAAGACTAAGAATATATATATATATATATATATATATATATATATATATATATATATATATATATATATATATATATATGCAGTATATACAACAGTATTACAGTATGTGCTATCTATCATACATAGGTTATATGCAGGTGTAAGAAGGTATATAGAAGGATTATATGCAGGTATATTCAGACAGATATGGATATATATATATATATATATATGCGGTGAATATAAATATATAAATATTGTACATGCTATGATACAGAGTTATATGGGTAGACTATAGTATGAGGTAGGTAGTAGGAAGTAGCCTAGTTGAGGTAGGACCTTTACTTTGAAAGCCGCACTTTTACTTTGAGGACCGTACCATTGGAGACGGCAGCTTTGTTGGCTAGCTCCACGTATCTCTTGTAGTCCTGGCGTAGGACCCTCCCAGCGACGTCCCTCCAGCCCTTCCAGGCGAACAGCAGCTCGTCGTAGTCCCTGGACTCAGCCATGATCTTCTGAAGGTCTGAAACCATTAAACCAAGCACCATCTTTTTGAACATTCCAGCATCTACAGTGTTTCACTTATAGAACTCCAGTGGTTGAATGGGAACAGGGTGGTAGTGAAAGCGTTAACCCTCTGTAGGGTGGTAGTGAAAGGGTTAACCTTCTGTAGTGTGGTAATGAAAGCGTTAACCTTCTGTAGTATGGTAGTGAAGGGGTTAACATTCTGTAGTGTGGTAATTAAAGCATTAACCCTTTGTAGTGTGGTAGTGAAAGGGTTAACCTTCTGTAGTGTGGTAGTGAAAGCATTAACCCTTTGTAGTGTGGTAGGGAAAGGTTAACCTTCTGTAGTGTGGCAGTGAAAGCCAAGGGTTAACATTCTGTAGTGTGGTAGTGAAAGAGGTTAACCTTCTGTAGTGTGGTAGTGAAAGGGGTTAACCTTCTGTAGTGTGGTAGTGAAAAGGTTAACCTTCTGTAGTGTGGTAGTGAAAGTGTTAACCTTCTGTAGTGTGGTAGTGAAAGCATTAACCCTTTGTAGTGTGGTAGTGAAAAGGTTAACCTTCTGTAGTGTGGTAGTGAAAGGTTAACCTTCTGTAGTGTGGTAGTGAAAGTGTTAACCCTTTGTAGTGTGGTAGTGAATAGAATAGAATAGAATAGAATAGAATAGAATAGAATAGAATAGAATAGAATAGAATATAAATACTTTTATTATCCCGAGGGAAATTTGACACTGCAAATCGCTCAACATTAAACATTTAGACAGAACAGGTCACGAATAAGAATAACAAAACAAATCAAATTGCCTAAGATAAGAGTAGAATAAAATAGAATAAAAATGGAATAAAATATACAGTAAATAAATACAGTCAAAATATACTGAGGTCTACGGTAGGTGTAATATTGCACAGTGCTGTTTCAAAAGTAAGAGTTAAAAAGGGGGTTAACCCTTTGTAGTGTGGTAGTGAAAGGGTTAATACTAGGCATGTTAGACTTTCTTTTGGCAATGGGAGTGGGATTATTCCTTGATCCTCAACATTAGGGCACACGTATCTACTGTTTAGGCCATAGTTTACTGTATCAAAAGATATTTTAGTCTGTTACAGTTTCTGTTCTGATCTAGTCAGCAGATACCTTTTGCTTTCTAAAGATACTGGATGGACAGTAGCCTATTGATTGTAAAATAACGTATTATTTATTAACAGTAATGAATATGAACTTGGGGAAGTGATTTTGTTTGCAGGTGATTCTGTTGGAAGAAAGTTGAACACTGTGTTTGAAAGAATTGTTAAGGGTTTATTGTAATAAGAGGGTAGGACCTGATAAGCATCTTGGTTCTTCCTATTCCTTTTCGGAGACTGTTTTGTTTATAATTGTATCTTACTTTATAAAAATGTCTGTTTCACAGCAAATAAGATAGATATTTTTTTACATAGTTATTTCTTGAATTCATAAGATATTATTACAGAGGTTCAGCTTATGTGATGGTCTTTAGGCGAATTGGCAAACAAGAATATCTGTTTCCATGGACATGTGCGTATTGTTGCATCCCCTCACCTGGATCCAGCGGGTGACAAATTCCATCTCTGCACACCTCAGCAACGCTGTACTTGGTCTCCATGTTGGACAGGAGAGTGTTGTACTGAGGCGGTAAAGAAGAAGAAGTCTTTACTTATCATGCAGATGAACAGACACATGCGAGATGGGCAACACACAGGAACACACACACATGCATTGGGTCGCCGATGAAAGGCCTCTCATCGCTTGACCCATCCCGTCGTCCTTCCCCCCCCCCCAGGGGCAGCCGGGAACAGACACGGGCTGCGGCGTGGGGCCGCGCCCCGGGGACCAAGTGCTCCTGTCCGTCTTCGTCAGGGACACGACAGCGTTAGCGATCTGTTCTGCGTGTTTTCCGTTGGGTTTATCTCTTTTTCTGGAGGAGAAACCCTTGCGAGCGCGGGGAGAGAACATGCAAACTCCACACAGAAAGGCCCGGGAGATACCCCCACCCGGGTACCTGGCAACCCGGCCCCCAAGCGGGAATCGAAGCCAGGACCTTCTTGCTGTGAGGCAACAGTGTTAACCACTACACCACCGTAGGGAGAGAGCGTTAGAGCCAGTGGCGGCCGCTGGGTACTTCGCCACTAGGGGCGCTATACCAAACATTTTGCAAATGTTTGGTAAAAAAAGCCCAACACAAACACGCACAGCTCTCTCTCTCTCTCTCTCTCTCTCGCTCTCTCTCTCTCTCTCTCTCGCTCTCTCTCTCTCTCTCAGATGATGTCAGATCCATTCAATAATAAACACATTTGTAAAGCTCGTTATTTTAAACAAGTTACCATTCATTGTCTGAGTGGTTATGTCCCACATGCGGCGAAATTAAAGAGAGAGCGAGAGAGCGAGAGCGAGAGCGAGAGAGAGAGAGAGAGAGAGCATTTTAGTAAAGTTACATTTTCAACAAGATTGCTGCTATTTAAACACTTCATGGAAACGGGGTAACGTTAACCTTATGTCGACTGTAGTATTGTATGACCTCGACATAACGTTTAAACGTTAACGTTACTCCGTTTCCATGAAGTAATTATAAAAGTGGCCAGCTAAGATGACGGAGCTAACAGCTAGCAGTAGCTGTAACGTTACAACGTTATGCGGCATCAGTAGACAACGTATCATGTATTAAACTAGAGTTAAGATCGCTAATCTACCTTGTTGTTGGCTTGTTGATAAAGTATATCCATTCCACTCCATGGCATTGTCCATCCAGCCTGTGTTGATGTCCATCCATTGTCCGCATCCATATAGCTTGTTGTTAGCCAACAAGCTGTGTGAGTGAAGAGCTGTGTCTTTGTCCATTTCCGCCTCGAACAGCCTGCAAACTACCTGGCGTTCTATCGCCATGCTCTAAGACAAACTCTAACCTTAACCAACTTTGAAAGAGTGCCTAAGCTCAGTGTAGTTGCTGTTGTTGTTGACGAGTCGACTGAACTGCTGTTGCTGTGTTGCATTCTCTCTCTAAGCCAACCCGAGAAAAAACTGGCATCGCGTCGGCCAATCAGAGAGCGTCTCCAGGAAAATGCGGCTATGGAAATTCTTCACGGAAGTTCACGCTGCTGCCTAGACCGCTTCAAATCGCGCTCGGATTCCAACATAATAGTCATATTTCAACGCACAACGCCGTATGCACTGATTGGCTGTGACGGAGACAGCGATCAAACTGTGACGCGCACTCAGAGCGCTATCGCTTCTAGCCCGGGCGAGAAATACGAAAAAAAAAAAAAAAAACATCACTTCCTGCTCATGAAAACGATGTTTTTTTAATTTAGATAATAACGTTATATTGTGCATTGGAAATACAAACATACTTAAAATGAGTAAATATTATTCATTTTAAACATGTTTATATTATTTATAGGGCTATAAAACACAAAAACGAAAAAGTTTTATTGTCTTCTTCTCTGATTTAACAGCAGCTGGCCAGCAGGTGGGTCGGCGCCCCTGCGCCCCTAGTGGCGAGCCGCCACTGGTTAGAGCCCTCTGAAACAGAAACACTGACTGAAACAACAAGTCCACTACTAGCCGACGTCCATTGGCCATTTGGCCCGGGGCGAGAAACTATGAAGTCCACTAGATCTGGACTCAGGTCAGTTGATCTGGAGTCAGGTCGGCCCGAATGCTCAGGTCAGTTGATCTGGACTCAGTTTCGGCCCAAATGCTCGCTGGGTTTTTATTTGTCATATTTGTCACACGAGGCCTCCCTACCTCTTCCAGTTCCTCTGCGGGAAGTCCCGCCCTCTCGATGTCACTCAGCTTCTTGATGGTGCGCTTGATCGAGCCGTCCTGGAAGTCGGTGGTGTCAAACTGACGG
>NC_140174.1:10352524-10390170 GCF_963971535.1 Notolepis coatsorum
CAGGTGACTGTCTCCACCACCGGGGAGCCTACAGGTGACTGTCTCCACCACCTCTGAGCCTACAGGTGACTGTCTCCACCACCTCTGAGCCTACAGGTGACTGTCTCCACCACCGGGGAGCCTACAGGTGACTGTCTCTCCACCACCTCTGAGCCTACATGTGACTGTCTCCACCACCACTGAGCCTACAGGTGACTGTCTCCACCACCGGGGAGCCTACAGGTGACTGTCTCCACCACCACTGAGCCTACAGGTGACTGTCTCTCCACCACCGGGGAGCCTACAGGTGACTGTCTCCACCACCTCTGAGCCTACAGGTGACTGTCTCCACCGCCTCTGAGCCTACAGGTGACTGTCTCCACCACCTCTGAGCCTACAGGTGACTGTCTCCACCACCTCTGAGCCTACAGGTGACTGTCTCCACCACCGGGGAGCCTACAGGTGACTGTCTCCACCACCGGGGAGCCTACAGGTGACTGTCTCCACCACCTCTGAGCCTACAGGTGACTGTCTCCACCACCTCTGAGCCTACAGGTGACTGTCTCCACCACCGGGGAGCCTACAGGTGACTGTCTCCACCACCTCTGAGCCTACAGGTGACTGTCTCCACCACCTCTGAGCCTACAGGTGACTGTCTCCACCGCCTCTGAGCCTACAGGTGACTGTCTCCACCACCTCTGAGCCTACAGGTGACTGTCTCCACCACCACTGAGCCTACAGGTGACTGTCTCCACCACCTCTGAGTCTACAGGTGACTGTCTCCACCACCGGGGAGCCTACAGGTGACTGTCTCCACCACCGGGGAGCCTACAGGTGACTGTCTCCACCACCGGGGAGCCTACAGGTGACTGCCTCCACCACCTCTGAGCGTACAGGTGACTGTCTCCACCACCGGGGAGCCTACAGGTGACTGTCTCCACCACCGGGGAGCCTACAGGTGACTGTCTCCACCACCGGGGAGCCTACATGTACGCGTGGGTGAATGTGGGGCACAAGTGAAGTGCTTTGAGTGGTCGGCAGGCTCGTAAAAGCGCTATATTATAAACGCAGTCCATTTACCATAAATGCGGTCCTTAAATAGATCATTCCAGGGGGAAATCATTCAAATTCACCTCCGGTTACCAACAGTGTTTGTCCGGAGGAGAAACACATCCAGGTAGTGGCAGTATTGCCCACCCTTCGAAACCTTTTTTTTCACACAAGGTGTTACATTCAAATGTCTCCGGGCGCAGTTTTCTTGGTCAGGCGAGTCCAGCGGTTCACTCGATGGCATTGGAACTCGTCCAATGCCCCCGATGCATGTGTTGTGGTGGATTATGTTGGCGACACGATGGACACCAATACTGGAAATCGCGATCAGACAATTGGAATATTCTTTTTGGGATACCTCCTAGTAAAGGTAAGGACTATATGACATCAAGCCTGCTTTGATCCAACCATGATTTCACATTGATCGTCGCGACCATGTGTAACGTACTCCACAACGTATGCCGTTGGTGACGATCAAAGCATCAAAAAACTACCCCCCCCCCCCTTTCATGCATTCATGATGAAACATAATACCTATTATATACATTTGATTTGGAAATAGTAGCGTGTCCAGGCGAGCAACGCCAACGTTTTTAGTAAAATTCACGTATTCCTCCATAGCGCCGTTTTATGGAATTAGCTAGGATCACTCTGAAACTATACTTATATTCACCACGGTATAACACGTGAACGTATGGATGAAAACATTTATTCTTTTTCACATATTGAACGATGGATAGTTGACGAGCCAAATGAGCCATAGTATTGTATCCATAGCTATAATATAGAATATAGATTATAGCCCTGCAAACACCGCCACGCAGCTCTATCTGTGTGGTGAGTGGTGGCACAGTGGGAACTAAGATGCTCTAGGCCTCCGGCGCTGAATGAGTTAATGGTTAAACATAAATAATTTTTATAACCATTAATTATAATAACATGAACCAGTCCTACCTGAGGTTCCACCACTCTGCGTTGTAGCGCTCCGGGGGGGTGCGCCCGCTGAAGACGCCCCACCTCCACTGGTCGATGAGGTAGCCGAAGGGCAGGAAGGCCATCTTCTCCAGGCCCATCTTCAGCAGGTAGTTGATGTCACTCTCTGTCGCCACGGACAGGAAACACAACAGCACAGTGTTCAGTTTGTCCAACACAGTGTCCAACACTTGGTTATGGTTAGTTTAAGGTTATGGTTAGTTAGTTTAAGGTAACATTGTGGTTAAGGTTAGGGTTAAGGTTATGGTTAGTTTAACTCTTTCTCTGCCAACAACGATTAAATTCAAGTTTCTTTAATAGTTGTCATACAGAAGTACAGAATACTTTCATACAAAATGCTTCTTACTGTTACGCTCCAGAGACTGTGCTAGACAAGATAGTATCAAATAACATAGTATAGCATGTAATTTAGAAGAAGAAAATGAGGTCACAGTGTTCGGTATAGACATATGTACAATGTTCTGAGTTACCATATAATATACAATACTATGCAGTGTACTAATGTACAGTACTATATAGTGCAAAGCAGAAATGGGATGAGGTACAATTTAGGTACAATTTACAGTAAGGTGTACGAGTTGTAGTGCAATCCTTCATCAATAAATATAAAGTGTGGGGAGTGGGTGCTACAGTGTGTTTGTTTAAAGTGGGTGTGTGCTATAAAGTGTGGGGAGTGGGTGCTACAGTGTGTTTGTTTAAAGTGGGTGTGTGCTATAAAGTGTGTGGAGTGGGTGCTACAGTGTGTTTGTTTAAAGTGAGTGTGTGCGTGTGGATGTGTGTGCTATGTGCGTTTGGTGGTTGTTGTTGTGTAGTGTTCATTGTTCGTTTAGCAGCCTGATGGCCTGGGGATAGAAGCTTCTTCTGAGTCTTTCTGTGCTCGCCTTGAGACTCCGGTATCGCTTGCCTGACCGCAAATTATTATTTTGATCGTTATTTCTTTTATTCGATATTTCCATTCATTATCCATCCAGGGAGCCTGGTGTTATCATGGGGCTGAGTCTGAGATCGCTAAAGTGCAATACCGGCCGCATCCTACCAGGCGGCGGTATCGAGCACCATTTGAAACCTCGTGTATTGGGCTGTGCATCGATGAAATGCCTCCGGGCGCTCTTTTCTACTAACCTGAACCTAGGGCTTCACCCGATCGCATTGAATCGTTTTCGGGACCCCCGATTCATTATGCTGTGGTGGGTTATGTCGTGGGCCTAATGGACATACGATCTACCAGATGGCAATCAAATAATTGGAATCCCACCGGCCACAGGTAAGAGCAATTTAACGTCAATTTCAGCTTGATTGTGCCTTGTTTTCATAGCCATCGCCCTGATCAGCGTATGTTGTTGTACTAATGAATGCTGTTATTGACAATCAATTAATCAGAAATGACCCCCCCCCCTTTCATGCATTCATGATGGAACATAATACCAATAATTTTTTTTTTATCCACTTTTTCTCCCATTTTCTATATTTTCTCCCATCCCAATTTCGTATCATCCAATTCAACCCTCCCCTGTCACGAACGCTGTTTCTTGCCTCCCACAAGCCGGCTGCAATGTGGACTAAGTCATACATAGCACAAGTCCCCTCCGGTACTTGAGGTAACAGCAGTCGCATCTTTTCACCTGCGCAGCTCGATCTCTCAGTGGCGAGGAGTAACGCGTGGGAGGCTCACGCTGCCCCCAACACTTCCTGATTCTACTGCGCAGGCGCACCAACCGACCTGTAGGAGTCGCTGTCCACAACGCCCGATCCCCACCATCAGTTTCCCACCCCCTAATACGGCCAATGTGTATTAGTACGGACGACCAGCTAAACTGAAAGCAAATGTGGAGCGCTGGGCTCGAACAGGCGAGCCCAGCGTCTCCAGATTTCGTGGCGAGCGCCTTGCCCACTACGCCACGTAGCCGCCCACATAATACCAATCATATGCATTTGATTTTTTTATTGTAGCGTGTGTTGGGACGAAATGCCAATGGATTTAGTATAATACACATCGCGGGCTATTACTAGCCTCCCAGGAATTACCCTAGACCGCTCTAAAACCATACTTATATTCACAGCGGTTTAAAACGGGAATGTATGAATGGAAAGATTATTTCTTATTCACATATTGAACGATAGATACTCAATGTCAAATGGGCCATAGTATTGCATCCATAGCTATAATATAGAATATAGTTATAGCCCTGCAAACAAGGTGACGGACTCCATTGGTTTAATGCGTGGCAGCGTATAGCCATATCCCGGAAACAGCGTGGCAGCCAATGAGTTAAGATAACAGTGTGGTTATGGTTATGGTTATGGTTATGGTTATGGTTATGGTTATGGTTAGTTTAAGGTTATGGATAGTTTAAGGTAATAGTGTGGTTAAGGTTAGGGTTTGGGTGAGGAAAAGTGTGTCTCAGTAGTCTTGAGGTAAAGGCACTTGCCTCCCATGTGAGTGACCCAGGCTTGTGATATGTATTATATGTACTTA
This sequence comes from Notolepis coatsorum, assembly GCF_963971535.1. NCBI lineage: Eukaryota > Metazoa > Chordata > Actinopteri > Aulopiformes > Paralepididae > Notolepis > Notolepis coatsorum. The sequence goes on from NC_140174.1 coordinate 10,357,023, forward strand.
TTTATATTACGTACACATTGTACATTGTAATGTCAATATATTACTTATTTATAATACGTACACATTGTATATTTGTCACTTATATATTAACTTATATATTAACATAACATAACATTGTTTTTATTATTTAGAGATACTATAACTCTTAGCTGTTACAGTAAATATGTTCTTAAACATTCAAACTGTGATAATGTGAAAAAATTAAAATTAAAATTAAAACGTAAATAAAAAAAACATTTTATAAATTCTCTTGCGATCTGACTTCCAGACATGAGTCTCTTACCGCTGGGCCCGGTCACATATATATGCGGTAAATATATAAATGTATATATACATACCAGCGTCATTGGTCACCGTGTCCAGCAGGCCGATTGCCTTCAGGTGTTTGGGCGTCGAGACGGAGAGCGACAGCACGTCCCCGATGGCCTCGTGGAAGCCGGGATTGGCCCCGCGTCTGAAGCCTACAGGCAGGTCCTGGTACTGCAGGTAGTATTCCACGTGTCCCATCTCGTGGTGGACGGTGAACAGCTGTTCCATGGTCACCGTGGTGCACTGCTTGATCCTGGCAAGGAGAGTCGGAGGATTCAGTCAGTAAGCGGTAATAACTAGGGGTGTAACGATGCATCGATCCTAATGTGACGATTTAACTGCATCGATTTGAAAATGTTAGAATCGATTAGAATACTAATAATAATAAAATAATACTTTTATTTTTAATTTTTCTGTTTTAATTTAATTTTTTTTATTGTTTTTATTGACCTATAGTCCATTCATGCTGAGTGAATCAGTTCCCCCAGCCACATTCGTGTATTCAAAAACATTTGGGGAATTAACTGATATATCATCAGCCAATGGACATATCGATCTACCAGATGGCGATCGATAACTGGGAAATCCTTTGGGGGATCCAACCGGCCCACGGTAAGATCTTTTTCACGTAAATTACATGCTGATCAGGGCTTGTTATGATAGCCATCCACCCGATCAGCGAATGTGGCTACTGAGGCTAACACGGTTATTGGTAATCAATAATCAGAAACGACGTCCCCCGACCGATCAAATGCAGTTTGAGTTTTAACTGTAGCTTCTGTATATCCGAAATGCCATTGGATTTAACGTTAGTAGCTTAGAGGCCTGTATCTCGCCTTCCAGGAAATATACTAGACCAAATCCCTTATAACGCTTATATTCAAGACGCTATAAAATGAGAACGTATTGATGAAAAAATTATTTCTTTAAGCCATTTTGAAGGGACGGTTTATGGTGTCAATTGACAATGAGAATGGACAGATAGCAATACTATAAAGTATAGATTTAGCTCTACAAACAGCCCCACGGACTGTGCAAGTCTGTTTAGAAATGCTGGCCGTCTAGAGTGATTTTAGACGCATCCAAGTGGCCGCGAAAGTGTTAAAGAAGACGTGTCCGGCCCATGGGGACATTAACGTGTATTGATTTTGATTTGATTTAAAAAGTACACGCTTTCCAAAACACCTGACGAGGGGCAGCTTCACCTGAAGTCCTTGCGGTTGTAGAAGTCCCAGGCCGAGGCGTGACACACCACCTCCAGACCGTCGGGCTTCGTCAGCATGGAATGGTCCCAGAACTCCTGAGGCATCTTCTTCAGGCCCAGAGAGGTGAAGAACTCCTCGGCCAACTGGAACATATCCGTGGCGTTGAAGCCCTGCAGAGAGGGAACGATCAAACTGTAGTGTACACATCGATGTAAACCCAGAAGACTCTACTAGAGGCGCGGCTGCCAGCTGGGCAGCGCAGAGCTGCCCAGACCGACAGTGTTGGGCAATGCGCCCCAACGACCAGGAAGGGAATTGGCATAACGACTAAATTGGGGGATGGGAGAATGTATTTGTTTTCCGTTCATGGTTAACGCACAGTTCCATAAAAGAAAAATAAATGTATTTCATAATCAAAGCACCTCTCAATTTGCACATTCCATAAGCAAAAAGGAGCAGCGGGACGGAAATCTTATTTAGCCTGCTGGGCCCCTTACTCAAAACAATAGATAAACTCTAGAAATAGATGGTCCGTCAATTACACATATTTAAACAATCAATACTTACAATCACATGAGAAGAAATAAATAGTCATACAGAGACATGTTACCCCTCAACTTCATAACGTAATAATTGTTCTTTCTTTATACATTTTCTTGAACTGAAAGATATTTGTACATTGTCCCTTTAAGTCGTTCTGTAGAGAATTCCATAGTTGTACGGCCACATACTGAAATACACATCTGCCAGTAGCCCCTGCATACTGGTGCTTAACCTTTTCACTGCCACACTACAAAGGGTTAACACTTTCACTACCACAATACAGAAGGTTAACCTTTTCACTACCACACTACAGAAGGTTAACCCTTTCACTGCCACACTACAAAGGGTTAACACTTTCACTACCACACTACAGAAGGTTAACCTTTTCACTGCCACACTACAGAAGGTTAACCCTTTCACGACCACACTACAAAGAGTTAACCGTTTCACTACCACACTACAGAAGGTTAACCTTTTCACTACCACACTACAGGTTAACCTTTCACTACCACACTACAGAAGGTTAACCTTTTCACTACCACACTACAGAAGGTTAACCTTTTCACTACCACACTACAGAAGGTTAACCTTTCACTACCACACTACAGAAGGTTAACCTTTTCACTACCACACTACAGAAGGTTAACCCTTTCACTACCACACTACAGAAGGTTAACCTTTTCACTACCACACTACAGAAGGTTAACCCTTTCACGACCACACTACAAAGAGTTAACCCTTTCACTACCACACTACAGAAGGTTAACCTTTTCACTACCACAGGGGTGTATATTACATTTAATATAATTTGTCAAGTATATTATTATATACTTATTGTTTATGTGTCTTGTAAGCCCATTATGGGCTGGGCATACATGTAAGACACGAACATAAAAAAAAACATCAAATCAAATCAAATAAATGGATAAAAGCATCAAAACCACACTACTGAAGGTTAACCATTTCACTACCACACTACAGAAGGTTAACCATTCACTACCACACTACTGAAGGTTAACCATTTCACTACCACACTACAGAAGGTTAACCTCTGTTACAAATGTACTCTGTTACAAGTTTACTCTGTTCTCACTTACTTTGTCGAGCATGTTTTGCGTCACGTCTATGTTGGGTTTGTCAGGAAAGGGGATCATCATGTGGTAGACGTTGTTCCACGTCTGGGCCCACATGTTCCCTGAGGGGGGAGAACAGACACACTCTTAGCTCAGCTTCCCTGAGGGGGGAGAACAGACACTCTGAGGGGGGAGAACAGAGACACTCTGAGGGGGGAGAACAGACACTCTGAGGGGCAGAACAGAGACACTCTGAGGGGGGAGAACAGACACTCTGAGGGGGGAGAACAGAGACACTCTGAGGGGGGAGAACAGACACTCTGAGGGGGGAGAACAGAGACACTCTGAGGGGGGAGAACAGACACTCTGAGGGGGGAGAACAGAGACTCTGAGGGGGGAGAACAGAGACACTGAGGGGGGAGAACAGACACTCTGAGGGGGGAGAACAGACACTCTGAGGGGCAGAACAGAGACACTCTGAGGGGGGAGAACAGACACTCTGAGGGGGGAGAACAGACACTCTGAGGGGGGAGAACAGAGACACTGAGGGGGGGAGAACAGAGACACTGAGGGGGGAGAACAGAGACACTGAGGGGGGAGAACAGAGACACTGAGGGGGGAGAACAGACACACTCTGAGGGGGGAGAACAGACACTCTGAGGGGGGAGAACAGACACACTCTGAGGGGGGAGAACAGAGACACTGAGGGGGGAGAACAGAGACTCTGAGGGGGGAGAACAGAGACACTGAGGGGGGAGAACAGAGACTCTGAGGGGGGAGAACAGAGACTCTGAGGGGGGAGAACAGAGACACTGAGGGGGGAGAACAGACACACTCTGAGGGGGGAGAACAGACACTCTGAGGGGGGAGAACAGACACACTCTGAGGGGGGAGAACAGACACTCTGAGGGGGGAGAACAGACACTCTGAGGGGGGAGAACAGACACTCTGAGGGGGGAGAACAGAGACACTCTGAGGGGGGAGAACAGAGACACTGAGGGGGGAGAACAGACACTCTGAGGGGGGAGAACAGACACTCTGAGGGGGGAGAACAGACACACTCTGAGGGGGGAGAACAGAGACTCTGAGGGGGGAGAACAGAGACACTGAGGGGGGAGAACAGACACTCTGAGGGGGGAGAACAGACACTCTGAGGGGGGAGAACAGAGACACTGAGGGGGGAGAACAGACACTCTGAGGGGGGAGAACAGAGACACTGAGGGGGGAGAACAGACACTCTGAGGGGGGAGAACAGAGACACTGAGGGGGGAGAACAGAGACACTCTGAGGGGGGAGAACAGAGACACTCTGAGGGGGGAGAACAGACACTCTGAGGGGGGAGAACAGACACACTGAGGGGGGAGAACAGAGACACTGAGGGGGGAGAACAGACACTCTGAGGGGGGAGAACAGAGACACTCTGAGGGGGGAGAACAGACACACTCTGAAGGGGGAGAACAGACACTCTGAGGGGGGAGAACAGAGACACTGAGGGGGGAGAACAGACACTCTGAGGGGGGAGAACAGACACTCTGAGGGGGGAGAACAGAGACACTGAGGAGGGAGAACAGACACTCTGAGGGGGGAGAACAGAGACTCTGAGGGGGGAGAACAGACACTCTGAGGGGGGAGAACAGAGACTCTGAGGGGGGAGAACAGAGACTCTGAGGGGGGAGAACAGACACTCTGAGGGGGGAGAACAGAGACACTCTGAGGGGGGAGAACAGACACTCTGAGGGGGGAGAACAGAGACACTCTGAGGGGGGAGAACAGACACTCTGAGGGGGGAGAACAGACACTCTGAGGGGGGAGAACAGACACTCTGAGGGGGGAGAACAGAGACACTCTGAGGGGGGAGAACAGACACTCTGAGGGGGGAGAACAGACACTCTGAGGGGGGAGAACAGAGACTCTGAGGGGGGAGAACAGAGACTCTGAGGGGGGAGAACAGACACTCTGAGGGGGGAGAACAGAGACTCTGAGGGGGGAGAACAGAGACTCTGAGGGGGGAGAACAGAGACTCTGAGGGGGGAGAACAGACACTCTGAGGGGGGAGAACAGAGACTCTGAGGGGGGAGAACAGAGACTCTGAGGGGGGAGAACAGACACTCTGAGGGGGGAGAACAGAGACACTCTGAGGGGGGAGAACAGACACTCTGAGGGGGGAGAACAGAGACTCTGAGGGGGGAGAACAGACACTCTGAGGGGGGAGAACAGAGACACTGAGGGGGGAGAACAGACACTCTGAGGGGGGAGAACAGACACTCTGAGGGGGGAGAACAGACACTCTGAGGGGGGAGAACAGACACTCTGAGGGGGGAGAACAGAGACACTCTGAGGGGGGAGAACAGAGACACTGAGGGGGGAGAACAGAGACACTCTGAGGGGGGAGAACAGAGACACTCTGAGGGGGGAGAACAGACACTCTGAGGGGGGAGAACAGAGACACTCTGAGGGGGGAGAACAGAGACACTCTGAGGGGGGAGAACAGAGACTCTGAGGGGGGAGAACAGACACTCTGAGGGGGGAGAACAGAGACACTCTGAGGGGGGAGAACAGAGACTCTGAGGGGGGAGAACAGACACTCTGAGGGGGGAGAACAGACACTCTGAGGGGGGAGAACAGAGACACTCTGAGGGGGGAGAACAGAGACACTCTGAGGGGGGAGAACAGAGACACTCTGAGGGGGGAGAACAGAGACTCTGAGGGGGGAGAACAGACACACTCTGAGGGGGGAGAACAGAGACTCTGAGGGGGGAGAACAGAGACACTCTGAGGGGGGAGAACAGAGACTCTGAGGGGGGAGAACAGACACTCTGAGGGGGGAGAACAGACACACTGAGGGGGGAGAACAGACACTCTGAGGGGGGAGAACAGACACTCTGAGGGGGGAGAACAGAGACACTCTGAGGGGGGAGAACAGACACTCTGAGGGGGGAGAACAGACACTCTGAGGGGGGAGAACAGAGACACTCTGAGGGGGGAGAACAGAGACACTGAGGGGGGAGAACAGAGACACTGAGGGGGGAGAACAGAGACACTCTGAGGGGGGAGAACAGACACTCTGAGGGGGGAGAACAGACACTCTGAGGGGGGAGAACAGAGACACTCTGAGGGGGGAGAACAGAGACACTCTGAGGGGGGAGAACAGAGACTCTGAGGGGGGAGAACAGAGACACTCTGAGGGGGGAGAACAGAGACTCTGAGGGGGGAGAACAGAGACACTCTGAGGGGGGAGAACAGAGACACTCTGAGGGGGGAGAACAGAGACACTCTGAGGGGGGAGAACAGACACTCTGAGGGGGGAGAACAGAGACACTGAGGGGGGAGAACAGAGACTCTGAGGGGGGAGAACAGACACACTGAGGGGGGAGAACAGACACACTGAGGGGGGAGAACAGAGACACTCTGAGGGGGGAGAACAGAGACACTCTGAGGGGGGAGAACAGAGACACTGAGGGGGGAGAACAGAGACTCTGAGGGGGGAGAACAGAGACTCTGAGGGGGGAGAACAGACTAAGCGACAGCCATCCCCACTCAGAACAACACGGCAGGGAACCTGATTAACACTGAAAAGGTGCAGAGTACGTACGGTATATTACAACAAGATACCGTACATACGATACATACTGTATATACCACAATAACCTGTTTGTATTTGGGGTTATAACCAGGAGTATGATCACATTTACTCCCGGATCACATCGAGTGATTATATTTACATTTACATTTACATTTTGTCATTTAGCTGAGACGCTTTTATCCAAAGCGACTTACAAGTTCTGTACGACAAGACAGCAGGAAGGGCACAACTCTATCAGCTGAGTCACACTGTTCATCAAAGTGTTGAGTGCTACAGTGTAGGTTAGTATATTAGGACAAGTGCATGACAGTAAGGTTAGTTAGAGTTAGATATTTAATTAGTTTTTATTTTTTTCATTTCAGATAATGGTTGAAGAAGTGCGTCTTTAGTCGACGGCGAAAGATTGGTTGGGTTTCGGCTGTCCTAACTGGTGGGCAGTTCGTGCCACCATTGTGGGGCAAGGACTGAGAAAAGGCGGCTTCTCCTTGATATTGAATGATGACATTTTATATATATATATTAGAGGTGGGCATAGATAAAAAAAATTAATCTAGATTAAAATGGCTCAAAAAAAAGAAAAAAAATCTGCCGAAGGCATTCAAAATATGTGTGTTCTACCCAATTAATGACCAGAAGTAAGTCCTTACTTTTTCTTTCCTCCTTATGTTTCGCCAGGTGGCCCATTACACCATGAGCCCATCTCCCGTTTCCAAAATGCATTACAGACTGTTTGAAAAAGCTGTTTTGCTATGATAATTGGTAATGAAATATCAAAATAATGTTCAATAAGATGTACTTGTGTTTAATAAGTTGTTTTATTCAGAAGTTAACACAAATAAATAATATTACCAGTACAGTACAGTATCTAGCACACTCTCAGGAGCAAAACAGAAAGAAGCATTTCAAACTTGAACTATGTGACATGGCTTGACTCAATCAATCCAATCTCTATGTCTCCTTCTTCCACCAGTCACTCAGGCAGACCAGCTTGTTTTATGTAGCGGTGTCTATTTATAGTGCCTATAATATTTTTCCTGTTGGGTGCCAGACAGGGCCAAACCCTGCCAATGCAAATCAACTGCTCCAGTGGAGTTGCTCAGTGGCTAATGGTGTCAACTGTGGTTGTACTGGGCAGCTCCCAGGTGTGAGTGGAACTGTGTGAATGTGAACCAGGGCGTTCCTGAAAAAGAGCATCTGTGCTCAGCGAACCTACCCTGGGTAAATAAATGTAAAAAAAAAAAAGTTTTTTTTTTTTTTTAGATTAACTGCGTCAATTATATTATCGCACGATACTAGTATCGCGTTAACGCAGCACGTTAACGCCGTTAACGGCCCAGCTCTAATATATATATATATATATATACAGTTAGAGATACACAATCTGAGCACTGGTATCAGGCGAATGGTGATCAAGATCAGACTATTTTTTACATTTATATCTTATCTGATCTATCGACATATACTAATTTAAATAATGCATAATTGTAGCAAACAGTAGCAACGGTAGTATGGCTGAATTCAGTGAACAGGTTACAGTATTGGAGGAATCAGTGTATCCTAAAATGTAATGACTGATACAGGGACTGATATTAATGGTATTCTATAGCTGTAGAAGCTTTGATCCTATCTGACACATTAAAATAAAACAGATCAGTGTTTTGTGTTATGTTGGGTAATGTAACAGATTTGATAATTATGTCGTGTATTTGACTCTGAGTCAACTCATTTGACTAGTAGTACTAGTAGTTGTATTCAGTCATCACACATCTGATCACACACAATAATACAATTATGCACAATCAATTCCAGCCTGTCAACGGTCTTTGATTTTGGCAGTGACTGAAAAGGTACAGGCTGAAGCATAATGCTTATATATGCCTGTCCCATATTCTTATCAAATTAAGACTCGTTTTGACTTATTTAATCTAGGCAGTGTTAACAGGTGTGATACTTGTGTGTAAAGTTTGACTCCGAGTCAACAAATTTAACAAATGTTATCTAGGCAGGGTTAACAGGTGTGATACTTGTGTGTATAGTTTGACTCTAGTGTGTATCAGTCAACTCATATCAGTCAGATGGGCTACCTTACCGCCCTGTCCCTGAATGTGAGGAGAAGAATGCACACTCATTCCCCCTGAGACACGGGCCTTGTTTAGCCCAGTCTCCTGTGGTTTTCCAGACCCACACCTAGGTGTGAGAATTAGGGTGCAACCATAGCACTCTGGGTGCGACCCAACCCAAGCCAAGTCACATTCCATTCTCTTCCTTAAACTGTAACAGTACCCGCAATCCAAGAGGGCCGGAGAATGGACATGACTCAGTGAAACATTATCATTATGTTTCCTGCATGGCTTTGGTTGAAACGTAATCTATTGGTGGCTACAGTCGCCAGTGATGTAACTTAGTATTAAGGGAAATGTTGTCACTGCCCTCTCTTGTGTAAGCGAGAAATGTGCCATGTTTGGTACTGATCCACACAGAGCTAAGGAATCTTCACAGAACATTGCATTATGCTCTAGAAATCATTTTTAACTGCATTAAACACTTTTTACCACTACACCATATTTGATCTATTTATTACTAAAAGATTTGCACTACATCTCTACCTAACTTTTTGCATTTTGTACTTTAGTTTTATATATTGTATATTTTGTATAGTGTTTGGTCTTTATTCTTTTACTTTTTACTGTATGAAGCACAATCTCAGGGGGCTCATACAGAACCAAGCATTCCACTGTAATGTACATGGTAGTGTAATGTCCCCCTCGTATGTATATATTTACTGTTAGGATCTCTGTTTAACAGTACTGTATATCTGTATGTCATAAATGTCACGATTAGATTAGATGATTGGATTAGATTTTTATATCTGTATGTTGTGTATGTCATAAATGTCATTATGAATTGAAAATGGGGGACCCTGATGTAAACAAGACGAAAGTCTTTCTCTGGTCTGCATCCCCTTAACAATTGTTTGTATTGCGTCGTACTGTACTGTACCCATTCTGCAATCTGTTAATTAAAGTTTTCAATCAATAAATCAATCAATCAAACATGTACCTTATATGTGACAAATAAAACAAAACTTGACATTTTAAACTATAGAGCTGGAGAAATTAAACAGTGAATGATCCCCCTCCCTCCCTGAGGACAGACCCTCTCTGAGAGCGGGTCGCATCTCGAGTTCAAATGGACCAATAGCAGGACCACTAACACCTCTTGCACCACACAAGCTTTGGGGCCTAAATACTCCTCTCATTTTGACTCTCTTCCAGTTCGACCATAATTATGTGACGCGACCAGCGACTGTGACCACATGTCCCCCATCGTCATTTTACAGATTGTGAAAGTACAGAATGTAAACTTTCAAAATGATGTGTCATACATTGAAATCTGAAAATGTTTGAGGAAGATCAAGAAACCTCTTAATTTCTTAGCGCAGCAAGCGGAGATAATGGCTGTCAAGGATCTAGAATGGAACACATTTGCGGGTCAAGTACTGGGCGTGAACAATAGCCCCCCGAATGAATGAATGAATGAATGAATGAATGAATGAATGAATGAATGAATGAATGAATGAATGAATGAATGAATGAATGAATGAATGAATGAATGAATGGAAACTTTATTTAACAGATTGCAGAATGGGTACAATACAGTACGGCTCAATACATACAATTGTTAAGGGGATGCAGACCAGAGAAAGACGTTTGTCTTGTTTCCATCAGGGTCCCCCATTTTCAATTCATATAGACATTTATGACATACACAACATACATGACATTTATGGCATAGGGACATATAGGTATTTAGTACTGATACATTTGTGACATAAACGGTATTCAAATATACAGTACTGTTACCCCTAGATCCTGACAGAGTATATACATATGATGTATTTTTTTTGCCCTACAACCCGGCCAGCCGCTCCTTCACATGAATAGCATTAATATAATCCGTCAGTACGTTTTTTTTTTAGGAGGAGCTTCGAGGCACGTTTTCACCGACTGCGCCGAGGTCTGGCGGCGAGGTGCGGCAGCTCGTAGCGGAGTGGGAGCCATGGCCATGCAATGCATTATGGATGCAGGGGTGGTAGCCTACAGTGTGTCAGCGTTAGCATGAAGTAGACCTTGCTCACATCATTCAGATCAAACTGTCAAACTAGGCATTGCAGGTCATGAACCAAGATTCCGCGATGGCAACCTGAGTTTATGCTGCACAGATCCAAATAATTAAAAAAATATATATATATATCTAACCCTAACTTACTTACTTACTGTCATGCACTTGTCCTAATACTAACCTACACTGTAGCACTCAACACTTTGATGAACATTGTTACTCCGCTGATAGAGTTGTGCCCTTCCTGATGACTTGTCGTACAGAACTTGTAAGTTGCTTTGTGATAAAAGTGTCAGCTAAACGACTAAATGTAAATCTAGATCCACCACACCGGGCTGTCCCGTCTCGCCTGGCTTATTTGCACTTTCTTTAGAACCTTTAGCACAAGCTGTCAGACAACATCAATATATATATATCATCTATTTCCATCAAATTAAATGTTCACTCTATCTCTCTGTATGCCGACGATATGCTCCTCATGAACTCTTTTCCTCATGTATTAAGTCTCTTTGAGGATTTGGGCCATTTGCTGGCTACAGGATTAACTGGACAAAATCCCTCTTAATGCCTCTAAGTCCTGTGGCTAGAACAATCACTATCAGTTACTTTGGAGTGTAATGGTTTTAATTACTTGGGAATAGCAATTCCTTCCAGCCTTTCCCATCTATTTTTAAATATAATTACATGTGACCCTCCATGGCCATATCTCAGTCATCAAAATGAACATCCTCCCCCATAATCAGTTTCCTCTTTTCTACGCTCCCTCTCTCACCTCCTTGCAGCCTTTCCAAGGACTTGGATGCCATTTGTAGCGTCCTTCTATTTGTTGTCCACCCCAACCTGCCCCAAAACACTCTGTGCCAAATTTATAATTGTATTCCTGGGCTTTCCAGCCAAGTTCCCCGATCACCTGCCAGCACAGTTTAGCCCACGTTACTCTCCCCTCGCGGCCGATCCCACCGGTTCCATGGATTTTGTTTACATTTGAAGGCTTTGTGATGCTAGCTTGACATCTCCTCTCTGTGAACAGAGAGAATTGTTTTACTAATTGTCCTGATACAGGTCTGTTTTCTTGCAATGCAACCTCAGTCTGAACAGTCATGCGACTTTCATGCGACTTTTGCGTCACTCTAGACCAGTGGTTCTCAAACTACGGGTCGCGGCCCAAAGTGGGGTCGCAGGTAGGCGACATTGGCAAGTAAAAAAAAACGTTTTTATTTTTTATTTGCCAACATATTTTGGCTAAATATGCCTCGTTTTATAAATGTGTATTGATAACATAGTGCTGTAATAAAAATGTCTAATAAATATGCATGATCAAGTTCAACAACGTGTGCTTTTATTTTGATATTCCTTAATTCCATGTTGAAATTACGCGATACATTAAATGTGGGGTCCCCCAAAAGAATTCCTAAATAAAATGGGGTCATGATGGTATAAAAAGTTTGAGAACCCCTGCTCTCTAGACAGACACCCTTGCTGCATTTAAAAGTATGATCTCCGACCACCGTGTGTCGACTTGTAAACTTGTCTTCGCTGAATCTTTTTTGGTTATTCTGCCTGTATGTATGAAATTGCCGATGAACTGCGTCTTTGTTTTGTAAGCTCATCGTCGCTGTGAATGAGGGTCTTACAAGTTGAAATAAAGGTTTAAAATGTAAATGAAGTGAGCACTTAGACCTCTACACTACTACCCGGCCTGGCCAAATAATTCCTGTTTGAAAGACGGAGACACACGAGTCAAGGACCACCCATTGTTTGAGCCGAGTCCCCCGGCGCTTCATGGGATCCTGTGAAAACACTTCACCCCCGGGACCCCAGGGGCCGACTACTGACGCCGCACCCAAGATGAACTGAACTCAGCCTTTTAGAACCGCAGCAAAACAGCCAAACCGAACCCATAGACTGAGTAAGCACCAACTGTATCCTGCATTCCTCGTTTTTGGCACCTTGTAACCTCGAAAAGATTATTGATCTAAGGGGTTAGAAACTGAACTGCCCTGCCATCCCTCTCCTTCCCTTCCTGTCTCCTTCCACCTTTCTTACAAAAGAAGTTGTGATATCATCAGCAAATAATCATATTCCTATGTGTGTGTTTGTGTCTGCATCATTTCCTTTTTTTATTACATTTAGTATTTGTCTACATTTAGTAATTTTTTACATTTAGTTATTTTTTACATTAATCGTTTTTCTTTTTTTACATTCAGCTGACGCTTTTATCCACAGCGACTTACAAGTTCTGTACAAGTCAGCAGGGAGGGTACAACTCTGGCAGTTAAGGGTCAGTGAGATTCATCAAACAGTGTTGAACTTGAGTGCTACAGTCTTGAGTGCATATGAAACCGGTCTTATTTGACATGCCCTGAGTGGGAGTTGAACCCCGGTCTCCCGCGCCGCGGGCGGCATCGCAGACCACTATACCAAGAGGTGAATTCACTTCTTGGTAATGTGTCTGGATGCCTTTTAAGGGGGAGTGAGTTTACTTGCAGTACCGCTACATGCCACAGTCACTTCACAACACTTTTATCCGTTACACATAGTACTATAGAGGTAGTACTCATAGTACTCATGTTAGCATAGTATGTACTAGTATAGGCAAGGTAGATTACTTAGTAAAAAGGCAGTATGATAAATAAATACATTTGATGTGTGAAATAATCTCTCAGAGAGCTTCATGTAACTTTACGATCCCTATCTGAGAAGTGTTCGCGACTTTCAGATGATTAGATAAACGTGATCATGATTCTTGAAAATACTTTTGCCTCCATGCCTATCAATAAGTGATAACAGTGATCAGTTTAAGATGATACACAGGGGACATGAAATACTGTCAGGTTTTAAACGGTGTGGGCATCAAACAGGAGGAAAGACTGTCAGGTTTTAAACTGTGTGGGTATCAAACAGGAGGAAAGACTGTCAGGTTTTAAACTGTGTGGGTATCAAACAGGAGGAAAGACTGTCAGGTTTTAAACTGTGTGGGTATCAAACAGGAGGAAAGACTGTCAGGTTTTAAACTGATTAAACAGTAATTAATAAACAAAGAGGCCTATTGGGATGTTGGATCCTAATGTGAAGAACTATGTGATTTAATTTCTATTTTGATGCTCGTTTATCACTTATATCATGTCTGCACTTCATGCATTGCTCTTGATCTGCCAATTTTGTGCTCATTTTATGCCTGCATGTCTTTTTTTGCTACTTTGAGCTGCAATTCTTGTATGAAAGGTGCTGCACAAATAACGTTTATTATTATTATTATTATTCTACCGTACCGAGCAGGTGAGCAGGAATGGGTCCCTTGAGGTTGATGTACTTGGAGCCGTACTGGTTGTAGAGCTTGCGTCGGACGAAGGCGTGGAGTTCCTTGTAGAGGGGCTCCACGGTCTGATAGATCTTCTCCAGCTCTTCCTCAAAGTTGTCCATCTCGTACCACGATTTCCAGTACGCCCCAGTGTCATTATAACCTGGACAGGACAACATGTTCTTAAACCATTGCTTCTTTCTGCTTCATTCACCTTTAACATTCACTTAGACACTTTAAACACTTTTTAACACTACACCATTTTGTATCTATTTATTACTAAAGATTTCCAGTACATCCATACCTAATTTTTGCATTTGGTTGCATTTTGTACTTTAGTTTTGTATATTGTATATTTTGTATAGTGTTTGGTCTTTATTCTTTTAACTTTTTTACTGTATGAAGCACAATCTCAGGGGGCTCATACAGAACCAAGCATTTCACTGTAATGTACATGTACCGTATATGTGACAAATAAAACAAAACTTGAACTTGTGTTTCTGTCGCTCTTAGAATTCACTAATGAAAATGTATTGAAATTCTTAACAAATTCTCAATGCATGATTTTATTTAAAGGTGCTGTCTTTTTTTTTGCTTGTTCAAATAAGTGGTCTACATGTTAAAATAATAGCTCTACACTCCGACAGCCATCACTGATATAGAGTGTCTGGTCAGTAACATTGGTCTCCCAGTCGCGTGTATGCCTTCTACGACGGAACTGCGTTTCCGCGTTCGAGTTTTGCGCTCTGATTGGCCAGGTCATGTGACATGTGCGCCAATCGTGGGACAGCAAGTTCTGCGCCTATTTCCGGGTCTAACAGCCTGCAAACCTAACCTAACCTTAACCAACTTCGAAAGAGTGCCTAAGCTTAACCGTCGGAATCAGGGCAGGCGTTCTATCGCCATGCTCTAAGACAAACTCTAGCCTTAACCAACTTCGAACGAGCGCCTAAGCTTAACCAGTGTAGAAACTTGCGGTCCCACGATTGGGCGTACATGTCACATGACCAGAAATGACCTGGCCAATCAGAGACGCGGAAACGCAGTTCTGTTGTAGAAGGCATTCAGGCCTCCCAGTCCCTCCACTCTGCAGTAAACAGGAAATACATGTTCTGGTATCGCGTTCCCATTTTATCCAATCAGGAGAGAGAACTCCACACTGAAGAAAATGGTCTGACAAAAATAAGAAATAAAGAAAATATGTGAATTAAGCAAGTAAAATAATCGGTGCAGTAAGCTTGGCAAGATAGAATTAAGTAAAAATATCTAGGGATCTCTCTCCTGATTGGATAAAGTGGGAAGGGATACCAGAACATTTATTTTCTGTTTACTGCAGAGTGGAGGGACAGAGACACATGTTACTGACCAGACACTCTATATATCATCAGTGATGCCTGTCAGAATGTACTGTATTTAACACTTGTTAAAATGTATGTAGAAGGTCAAAGGTCATGTTGACATGCTTACCATCGCCTCTGGATGCCTTGTTGCTGAGTTCCACAAACCTGGGGTAGTAATCCCGGAGGGGTACGCCTGAGGCATTGTGCCAGCCTTCCCAGGCGTACAGCAGCCTCTTGTAGCTCGTGGAATTGGCCATGATATTTGTCAGCTCTGGGGAGAGAGAGAAAAAAATAAATTTCAGTACGGAACACCGCCATCATAGTTTTAACCATTTACCGTAGCACAATGTGTAACAGTCACAAATGTGCCTAGTTGTGTTATTATTTAGTTGCAGCAGTGCCATGTTTTGGTCACTAAGTGGCGCTCCTTGTTTGTACTTGACGTAGCAACAGGTTTCATTTGATTTAATTTGAGCCAGTGACTCACTTCACTTCCTGTCTACCTGTCGTTCAGCACAACGTTAACTTGTCTGCTCCAGTAACGACGTGGCTCGTGTCTGTAAATCTATGATGTCGATCTACATGTATGTTGAGAGAACATAGAGCCGTATGACCAGGCAACGTATGGTCATAAGCCGAACACTATGTTTTGCTTATAAATGGCTGTGTGCAAAATCCCAACAGTGACAACGTCTGAGTAGCTTGTTGCTAAGCTAAGCTAGCCTGGTGTAAATCTTTAATGCTAACAAGTTTACGTCTGTAGCTCTTTGCTAGGCTAAGCTAGCCTGGTGTAATTATTTAATGCTAACAAGTTAACGTCTGTAGCTCTTTGCTAAGCTAAGCTAGCCTGGTGTAATTCCTTAATGCTAACAAATTAACGTCTGAGTAGCTCTTTGCTAAGCTAAGCTAGCCTGGTGTAACTCTTTAATGCTAACAAGTTAACGTCTGAGTAGCTCTTTGCTAAGCTAAGCTAGTCTGGTGTAATTATTTAATGCTAACAAGTTAACTTCTGAGTAGCTCTTTGCTAAACTAAGCTAGCCTGGTGTAATTATTGAATGCTAACAAGTTAACGTCTGAGTAGCTCTTTGCTAAACTAAGCTAGCCTGGTGTAACTCTTTAATGCTAACAAGTTAACGTCACACAGCCAGACATGTTACAAATGGTAATACAGTACAGATACGTTTGGCATTAATGGCTCTGCTCTTCAGGGTGCCCTCTGCATAGCCTGGTTATTAAAATCACAGGCAGTGCACATACAAAATTATTAATAATAATAATTACTTGCATTTATAAAGCGCTTTTTCTAGACACTCGATCAAAGCGCTTCACAATGTAGGGTGGAAATTGCCTCCTTCACCACCACTGGTATCACCCAACCTTGAGCTACGCAGGCTCAATGGCTGCCATACACTGGCACCCGGCACACATCACACTACACAGTGGTTGAACGGCTCAGGAGACAGGGATTGATATCAGTCAATTTAGAGGATGATTAAGTGGCCTTGATGTCAGAGACCTTATTGGGAATTTGTCCAGGAACTTATTTGAAGAAATCTTGCCATTATTTGCTTACTGCACCGGTAGATCGTTTTTTAGAGTTCTCTCTCCTGATTGGATAAAATGGGAATGGGATTCCAGAACATTATGTTTTCTGTGTTTACGCAGAGCTGACCAAACACTATATATCAGTGATGGCCGTCAGAATATAGAGCTATTATTTTAACATGTACTGTACAGTAGATCACACTTATTTTAACAAAAAAAACAGCTTACAGCACCTTTAATGTCTAGCTCCAAGTGTTGTGTGTGTCAGAAGTCAGCTGAATATATATTCAGACAAATATATATATGCGGTAAATATAAGAATATAAATGCAAATATAAATATGCTGTATATACAGTACTGCATATTTATATTTGCATTTATATTGTTGTAATGTGTCGTTCTCTTTCTTCCAGCATGGCTGCCTGTAACCATAGCAGCCATTGTTTTGTACATGGCAATGGAAGAGACAGCGGTTGCTACAGTATGTGTAAAACAGAGGTTGTTACTGTATGTGTTGATATATGAGAAATGTATCAACAAAAACATATTTATATGGTGTCTTATTGCGTGTAGCTTTATGCCAAGCAAGCAGTGCAAAAATTTAACGTAGTGGCATGCAGTAATGCGCCTTTCATTTTCCGCCGCCCAGCGCCCAGGTCGCGCGGAAATAGGCTGTCTATTGCCATTCTCTTTGACAAACTCTAACCTTAACCAGCTCCTTAACAACGCCTAAACTTAACCGTTCTAACCTTAACCAACTCCGAAACCATGCCTAACCTTAACCATAGAAATTATATTGCCATTCTCTTTGACAAACTCTAACCTTAACCAGCTCCTTAACAGCGCCTAAACTTAACCGTTCTAACCTTAACCAACTCCGAAACAATGCCTAACCTTAACCTTAACCTTAACCATGCCTAACCTTAACCGGCGAAATAACCTTAACCGGCGAAATAATACACGTTAAAAAAAAAATCACGTTAAAAAATATTTTCGATGGGATTCGAACTCGCCAGCAAACAAGCCATAGGATCCACAGCCATGTGTCCTTGCCAATTGAGCTATTGGTAGATACTGAATAAGGGGCGGTGACTTATATATATTGAGCTCCGCTCAAGGCGGGATCTCATGCGCATGCGCGGGCACCTCGCGCGAGCACGCCGGCGCACGCACGCACCTGAGCGAGCACGCCGCTGCCGGTGCACGCACGGTAGCATTTGTCCTGAAAAGAAGGGCGCTTTACCGCACTAGCGTGCGGTGACGAATGCGGAAGCATTTTTGCACTGCTTGCTTGGCATTAACGTACAGGCTGTCTTATTACTGGATCTTGTAATACCATGCCACTTTTCCAGTGTTTTACTGACTCTACCACTGCACCGACATTAGGTTCACTAATATTTTTTAACTATCTTAGAACACAGGAATAACAATTCTTAGATTGGGCATAGTTCCCATCTCTCTCTCTCTCTCTCTCTCTCTCTCTCTCTCTCTCTCTCTCTCTCTCTCTCTCTCTCTCTCTCTCTCTCTCTCTCTCTCTCTCTCTATCTCTCTCACCCTCACTCTCACCCTCACTCTCACCCTCACACTCTCTCACTCTCGTTAGCTAACAGATTAGTTATGATGACACCATGGACCTGCGAAACGTATAACGTTAGTTAACAGATTAGTTATGATGACACCGTGGACCTGCAAAACGTATAACGTTAGCTAACATTAGCTAACAGATTAGTTATGATGACACCGTGGACCTGCAAAATGTATAACGTTAGATAACAGATTAGTTATGACACCATGGACCTGCAAAACTTATAACGTTAGCTAACAGATTAGTTATGAGGACACTGTGGACCTGCAAAACGTATAACGTTAGCTAACGGATTAGAGTTATGATGACACCATGGACCTGCAAAAAGTATAACGTTAGCTAACAGATTAGAGTTATGATGACACCGTGGACCTGCAAAACGTATAACGTTAGCTAACGGATTAGAGTTATGATGACACAGTGGAACTGCGACACGTATAACGTTAGCTAACAGATTAGAGTTATGATGACACAGTGGAACCTAATTCATCTACAAAAGGAAGCCACCGTGAGGGAAACACTGCAGTGGAAAAGGAGATAGCCTCTATAGTGTATGTGGGGGGGGGTCTGTTTGTTATCACAGTGAAGTGGGAGGTTGTTTTGCTTTAGAGTGGGTTCACTGATTAGATACTGAGAGTGACCCTTGTCCGCCTCAGTGAAGGCCTGTCCCACCAGGGGACGCATCACCTGAGGTAGAGGAGGAGGAGAAGGAGGTGGAGGAGGAGGAGGAGGAGGAGGAGGAGGAGGAGGAGGAGGTTGTTGAGGAGGAGGGGGTGGAGGAGGAGGTGGAGGAGGAGGAGGTGGAGGAGGAGGAGGTGGTTGAGGAGGAGGGGGTTGAGGAGGAGGAGAAGGAGGTGGAGGAGGAGGTGAGGAGGAGGAGAAGGAGGAGGAGGTGGAGGTTGTTGAGGAGGAGGGGGTTGAGGAGGAGGTTGTTGAGGAGGAGGGGGTTGAGGAGGAGGAGGAGGAGAAGGAGGTGGAGGAGGAGGAGGAGGAGGTTGTTGAGGAGGAGGGGGTTGAGGAGGAGGAGAAGGGAGGAGAGAGGAGGAGGAGGTGGAGGAGGAGGTTGTTGAGGAGGAGGAGAAGGAGGTGGAGGAGGAGGTTGAGGAGGAGGAGAAGGAGGAGGAGGTGGAGGTTGTTGAGGAGGAGGGGGTTGAGGAGGAGGTTGAGGAGGAGGAGAAGGAGGTGGAGGAGGTTGTTGAGGAGGAGGAGGAGAAGGAAGAGGAGGTGGAGGAGGAGGAGGTTGTTGAGGAGGAGGAGAAGGAAGAGGAGGTGGAGGAGAGGAGGTTGTTGAGGAGGAGGAGGAGGTGGAGGAAGAGGAGGAGGTGGAGGTTGTGTTGAGGAGGAGGTGGTTGAGGAGGAGGATGAGGAGGAGGAGAGGAAGAGGAGGTTGTTGAGGAGGAGGAGGAGGAGGAGGAGGAGGTGGAGGAGGAGGAGGAGGAGGAGAGGAGTGGAGGTGGAGGTGGAGGAGGAGGAGGAAGGTGGAGGTGTTGAGGAGGAGGTGGTTGAGGAGGAGGAGAAGGAAGAGGAGGTTGTTGAGGAGGAGGTTGTTGAGGAGGAGGGGAGGAGGAGGAGGAGGAGGAGGAGGAGGAGGAGGAGGAGGAGGAGGAGGAAGTTGTTGAGGAGGAGGTTGAGGAGGAGGAGAAGGAGGAGGAGGTGGAGGAGGAGGAGAAGGAGGAGGAGGTGGAGGAGGTTGTTGAGGAGAGATTGAGGGGAGGAGGGAGGAGGAGGAGGAGGAGGAAGTCCCTATAGCGTCTCTGTTTGTTATCACAGTGAAGTGGGAGGCTGTTGTTCGGGGACTGGGTTCACTGATTAGACACTCAAAGTGACCCTTGTCCCGCCCTGCCGGTGCGATGTTTGCGGCCCTCCTGTACATTACCATTCATTAAGTGCGGCCGTCATTTTCGATGCAATAAACAAGTCCACTCACACACTTAACAAGCGATTGTTTCCATGGTCCAGGTCCCACGAGTAGAAACCACAGACTGTTTGTGTTCTATTGTGTGTGTCTTGGCAAGCGCTGCAGTTCTACCATCACTCCTCTGGCAGTGTAGGGACACACACTGTGGCACGGGGGCCATTGTTGACCCCAAACCCTTTAATGAAGGAGAACTGAGTGACGACGACGAGGCAAATGGGGTTGTCGTGCCGCGGTGGTGTTGAGAGCTCCGAGCGAGCGCGGTTTCTATAGCTCTTCACTCAACACCCCGGAGGGCAGAGCTGAGACGCTTCCTTTAGAGACCTCTCTGAAGTGATTGTCCTCATCCTGTTGCAACCCGGGCCCTCGTCCCCCCCGTCCCCCCCCCCTGCCCCCTCCTCCCCCTCCTCCCCCCTCCTCCTCGATAGGATCTTCACCACTCCTTCCTCTCTGGTCCCTCGTCGTCGTGTCCCCCTTCCCTCATTGTTGGTTCTGCTTCGTATCCCTTGACGACGTTTTTTTTCTTCTTCTGTTTCAATAACTCCAATAATAAACCAGTCTCTTTATGGTTAAAGGTGCTGCTGTAAGTTGTATTTATTTTATATTCAGAGTTAATTATATTGTTTACACACTGTTTATTTTTCTCATATTTTTATATTCAGATCAAATGTTATCGCCTATGTGTTTCTACTATTACCCTGCCCATACCTGTACCCCCCCCCCCCCCCCCCCCCCCCCCCCCCCCCCCTTCCTCCCCCATGCTGCTATGACGCCCAAATTCAATGGTTGATTCTTGGTTACTGTAGAACTCACCTATTTTAAAGGAGCTGTGAGTGGTATTTTTTTTGTTAAAATAAGTGTTAAATAGACCTGTTCGCTGCATGACAACATTGTCAAAGTGTGCAATGAATAAAGAGACTTCTTCAAAGTCCAGTTTAATCTCTAATTAATCAGCAATACCAACTGGGTCACGTGACTAAGTTGCCCACTACCTGCGCAAAAGAAAAAGTACAACGGGGCTCTATGGAGAAACCATGACACTCCCCTGACTAAAAGTTGTCTCAAACTTATAGCACCTTTTAATTTATCATCTGAATACAAGCGGTGTCTTTTTGGCCAACTCACCAGGCTCCAGACTCCAGCAATCGCCCGGCTTTGGACACACCTTGGACGTTGAATAGATTTTGTCCATGGTGCTGAGAATTTGGCTGAACTGGAGACAAGGAGACAACGAGGGGCTTTTAAACGTCTTGAACACGTGCATCACGTTTAATATCACACTCCGATCAGATTAGATTCTAACGTATTGTCGTCATCATGCAGCACAAGTACAGTACAACAAAAAGAAGTTTGGCCTCCAACCAGAGTGCAAGTGTAACACAGTAAAGTGCAATAGTAATATACAATGTACAGGTGATTAAACTGGATATAAGATATATAAATTAGTACTACTGAGTAATAGTGCTAATCAGGTGTATGTACAGAGTAGTACTATTAATATGTAGAGTGATACAGGTATATAGACACTATGGTAGTAAGTCGTACTGGCAGCGTAACTAGTAAGAGTAGGTAAGGGATATGTACAGATATAGATATAGTATCTACAGATTAAAGTAAAAAAGATTATATGCAGGTATGTACAGACAGATATATATACATGTTAAGAATAAATATATATATATATATATACAGCACTATTGTACATGCTATTGTGACCGATCGTATGGTACTCCTCTTGCGTTGTGTAATTTGTCGATGCCCCGAGGGAGAGTCGAACACGGGTCTCCCACGCCGTGGGCGACGACATAGACCGCTGCACTAAGAGGTGAATTCACTCCTGGGTACCGTATCTATGTGGCTTTTAACCCTGTTGTGGGGAAGTGAGTTTAACTCGCAGCCCGCTTACTGCCACAGTCACTTCACTTCAGTTCAGTTCAGTTCAGTTCAGAGTTTTTATTTGCCACATGGAATCATACAATCAGAGTTTCTTCATTACACAATCATAAATAGTCATTCCATGGACAAAAGGAGCAGGAAGAAAAATAAATCTTATAGTTACCTGCCCCTTATTCCTAAACTAACAAGTATTTACCTAATGGTCGGCGTACAACCTAATTTACACAAATAATCATTTATACCATTATACAAGAAACACACAATCCACAGTTAAACAAGAAAAAATTTAATAATAATGATAAAGAATAAAGAATAAAAAAAAAATCTCACTATTCAGATCACATTTGATTTTCATACTGACTAAATATATTTTTTTAATAATTTTTTTTGAATTGATAAACACTATTACATCCCTTAAGCTCGCTATGGAGAGAATTCCACAACTTTACACCAATAACTGAAGGACACATCTGTTTAAGTGTGGTACGTGCAAACTGTAAATTGTATTTTCTCCTACTAAACTCACTTTCTAAATGAAAAAGATTTTGTAGTTTTTCTGGCAGTGTATTATTTCTTGCCCTAAACATAATTAACATTGTTTGAAACTTAACCATGTCTTCAAGTTTAATTATTCTAGATTTAATAAATAATTTCACACCACACACGTCCATCGTGACTGTGGATATGACTGACCTCCGTTACACTCACCTCCCTAGACTCACGCCACCTGAGGGCATCTGGGTCACCAGTGTGACCGATCGTATGGTACTCCTCTTGCGTTGTGTAATTTGTTACACAAATATAATATATAATATTACTCACGGACCTCTGTTACACTATCATACAGCGGTGAGATGAAATACAAACTGATTCCGTCTTTTATCAGTCGGTCCTCTAAATGGATGGTCATTGTGGATTGTACATCTAAACACTCAATAATCAATCATCATTATTGAATCAATAATCAATAAATAAATGTGACGCGAACCTCTTCTCTCTCGGCCGCCGGCAGGTTGGCAGCTCCCAGCTCGCTGATCTTGCCGATCAGCTTCTTGACGACGGGGTCGGCAGACGTGTTCCGAAACACCGTCTTGGCCTTCATCCCCCAGGCCTCCGTGAAGGCCTGCTCGATCAGGGAGGCTTCCACCTGGAGGTGGAGGAGGAAAAGGAGGAGAAGGAGGAGGAGGAGGAGGAGGAGGAGGAGGAGGAGGAGGAGGAAGCGGAAGAGGAGGAGGAGGAGGAGGAGGGGGAGGAGGTTGAGGAGGAAGAGGAGGAGGAGGAGGTGGAGGTCGAGGAGGAGGAGAAGGAGGAAGTAGAGGGAGGTCAATGTGGTGCCACATCAAAACATGTCTCTCTACAGCATCCATCACTGTGATCATCTCTCTCTCTACAGCATCCATCCACAACACAAGGTCAGCGAAGGTGATGAAAAGTAAGAGGTACCAAGGCAGATACCAATGTACAGAATGCCGACCAGGCGTTACTCCTTTCACATTGCGTTCAGCGTGTCAAGTTTCCAGTTCAAGTTTTGTTTTATTTGTCACATATACGGTACATGTACATTACAGTGAAATGCTTGGTTCTGCATGAGCCCCCTGAGATTGTGCTTCATACAGTCAAAGAAGTAAAAAGAATAAAGACCAAACACTATACAAAATATACAATATACAAAACTAAAGTACAAACAAAATGCTAAAATGAGGTAGAGATGTAGTGAAAATATTTTAGTAATAAATAGATCAAATATGGTGTAGTGTTAAAAAAGTGTTTAAAGTGTATAAAGTGAATGTTAAATGTGAGTGTTTAAAGTGAGTGTGTGCAGTGAATGTAGATGGATGGGTATTGGGTTAGTGTCGCGTCATTGAGCATCCTGATGGCCTGGGGACAGAAGTTCCTTTTGAGTCTCTCTGTACCGGCCATGAGACTCGGGCAGTTGTTTGGGTGGCTAGAGTCACATTATAGCAAAGAAATACCATTTACAACACCTTTAATGGCAACCTGGCAGGTCACAGTTTCCACCTTAAATGGTGCCTTTTATATAAATGGTGCATGATTTTATATAGCGCTTTATCCAAAGTGCTTTAAAATGTTGTTCCTCACATTCAACCATTCACCCACACATTCACACACCGACGGCGGAGGCGACCATGCGAGGTGCCAACCTGCTCATCGGGAGCAATTAGGGCTTAAGTGTCTTGCTCAAGGACACTTCGACACGCTGCCTGGGAGGAGCGGGAATCAAACCATGAACCTCCGGATTGCCAGACGACTGCTCTACCTCCCGAGCCAATGTTGCCACCTTTGAATATTCCCAGAATTTTGCTACCCTAATGCTGCCCTACAAGGGGACATGGCTTGGGGGAAAACACTACGACAATGCCATTGGCTGTGCATCGATAAGAACTGGCAAGAGACTGTGTTGACTGTATGTTTTACAATGACATTTACATTTAGTCCTTTAGCTGAACGCTTTTATCCAAAGCGACTTACAAGTTCTGTACGACAGGTCAGCAGGAAGGGTACGACTCTTTCAGCTGAGTAACAATGTTCATCAAAGTGTTGAAACTTGAGTGCTGCAGTGTTGAGTGCCTAGTAGTAGTAGAGACATATTAGTATATGCCGCATTTCACTGTATGCCCTGGTATGTATGTGATAAATAAACCTCTTGAATCTTGAATCTTGTAGATTAGGAAGAGTGCATGATAGTAGAAGACGGTAAGAAGGTTTTTTGTGTTTTAGTCTACGACGAAAGACTGGTTGTGATTTGGCTGTCCTAACTGGAGCAAGGACAGAGAATAGGCGGCTTCTCTTTGATGACCCTCCCGGAGCTCGGATAGGAGTGGGTCTGAGGCGGCCAGAAGATGTAGAGTGGAGGGGTCTTGAGGGAGTTAGAGACGTCTCACCTCGCCAGCACATACAGAGTTTACTCAATACAATTATCTTGACGGTAAACCTGTCAGACAGCGAGTAACAATAGTGGCTTCAGTTAGTAAACAACCGCGACGTTAACTCATTGACGCCCAAAAACATAATATCTCGTGTTTCGCCGCCAACGCTTGAGCGCCAAATACCTAATATCTCGTTTTTAGATCCTTTGATATTTTTCCTTTGATCCCCGTTCTAAACACTCACCCGGAGCTCTCTAGGTCTCTCTGGCTCATCTGCCTACGTTGGAATTGCAATGACGATCGAATCTCACCAGGTGGCAGTATCGCCTATCTTTTGAACTGGAGATATCAGTTGTCTTCCAGCCTGGGCCAGTACTGAGTTTACCTCCGGCTCTTTCCGCCTAGGAGTGGATCACAACATAGCAATCGGTGGAAGATTTTTTTTAACGTAAAACATGCTTCTGTAACGATCACAGTGTCGTGTTTTACCGGACGTAAAACATGCTCGACAAACACGATCGCGGTTTCTAGTTAAAACGACCCCCCCGCCCCCCTTGATGATTTTTGTGAAGACACATATGTATATGGTATATACCTTTGATTTGGAAGTATTTGGGGTTTCAGGCGATCAACCAGAACGAGTTGGGCATATTGCATATAACGTGCCATATCTCGCTATCTATGAAAAAATACTGGATTCTTTTGGAAAGGGGCAATGTTTAGAGTGTAATAGCGCAAAAACTACAGTATGTAGAAATGTACTGATTTGTCAGTGATGGACTGTGAACAATGGTTGTCAAATGAGCCATATTATTGTCTCCATAGCTATAATACAGAACACACGATGGGTCTGCAAACATCGCTAAAATGGTCAATAACGCTGGCGCCAGGGCGCTCCAGTAGCACACCACATAGCGCGCTGAGTCGCGAAGCGGTGGCCCCGGGTTCGATTCCCCGACCCTTTGATTCCCCGACCCGGTGGCCATATGCCACATGTCTTCCCCTCTTCTCCTCCCGTTTCACCCTCTCTCCTCTATCGGTCCTGCGCGCTCAAAGAGTTAATAAATTACACACATGTTGCCAGTTTTGTCATGTTTTTGAACGGAACCTGCTAAAAATATCCTGTACAGTTTCGACGTGCCAACTTTTCATGCAGTGTTGAACCATTCTCTATAGAAACAGATACAGATAGGGCGGCCGGGTAGCGCAGCTGACTAAGCGTCTGTCTACCACCGCAGAGACACTGGTATCGAAGCCAGCTGTCAGCGGTGCCTCCGGCTCGGCCGGCCGTCATACTGACACGATTGGCAGAGTCAGCGGGAGGGAAGCCGGTGGAGTGGTAATCTGGTCGTTGTAAACAGCGACTCCTACAGGTCGGTCAGGGCGCCTGCACAGCGAGGGAGGGATCTGGGTGAGGTAGTGTGCCCTCCCACACGTTACACTCACCCAATGAGAGTCTTCGCTGCCGGGTGAAAATAGGCTGCTGGCTGTCTCCTATGTATCGGAGAAAGCATGTGACTTCAGGGCTCCCTAGACCGGCTAGTAGGGGGCAAACGACCAGGAAGGGGAGGGGGGAATTGGCATAACGACTAAAATTGGGATGGGAGGAAAATACAAGAAAAATAGGAGAAAAAGCGGATAAAAAAAAAGAAACAGATACAGATGACATGATGACTAGTTGACAGACATTCCTGTGCTCATTAATCCATTTTGAGTCTGAATCCCTGAATCCAGTGTAAAATACTTTGACACTGTAAACCTTATGATGATATACTGTTCCACCATATCTACAATGTGGAACGCCCTACCCAAAGCTGTAAAGGAATGTGAATCACTACCCACATTCAAAACCACTCTTAAAGAGCACCTACGGGAGGCTGCAATTCGAAACTGGCCACCGTAAATGCCCAAAACCCCCACCACCTCCTAATAGACAGTCTCCTCCCCACCGCATGTATATATTCCCTCCCCGCCGTATGTATATTTCTCTCCCACCCACCCACCCCCTCCTAATGTACAGTCCCCTCCCCATCATATGTATATACTCTGTCAGGATCTAGGGGTAACAGTACTGTATATTTGAATACCGTTTATGTCACAAATGTATCAGTACTAAATACCTATATGTCCCTATGCCATAAATGTCATGTATGTTGTGTATGTCATAAATGTCTATATGAATTGAAAATGGGGGACCCTGATGGAAACAAGACAAACGTCTTTCTCAGGTCTGCATCCCCTTAACAATTGTATGTATTGAGCCGTACTGTATTGTACCCATTCTGCAATCTGTTAAATAAAGTTTTCATTCATTCATTCATTCCAATCACTAATTATAATTATCTAGATTATATTAATCAATTGTGTGTAATTTGAGCTCATGTATCAAAGGGGAAGTACACCCAATTTATGAATTACTAGAGCATCGTGGGTTCGAGTCCCTGTGATCATAAATCACAAAAGCTAAAGCTCATACTGTGGGTTTGAGTCTAAAGCACTTCAATTTCCTTTTAGATGATTGTGTTAAAGTGCACGTCTGTGTATTTCTGCATTTTTAAACACATTGCCGTTAGTCTGGGGCAGTGTGCACTTTGCACTATGTGTGTGTGTTGGGGAGTGATAAAAAATGCATTTGTTATTATCCTTGCTCTTTGCCCCATCTTGTTGCCTCTTTGTTATGATTTTATATGCTTGTTTATGCTTATTTCTGTAGGGAAACCTTTCCGAGTTTAACCCTGTAAAGAGATGTTGCTTGAAAGAAGACTTGGAGGCTGCGTGACTTCAGAGGTCAGAGGGTGGGACCTATAAACACATTTACTATCCAATAGCCTTGTGAGGCTGAACAACAGGACAACCCATTGACTATGTAAATAGTCTTTAACCCTTTAAACCCACTGCCACACTACAGAAGGTTAACCCTTTACTGTCTATCACACTACCGACGGTTACCTGCTGTTGTGTGGCAGTGGGAGGGTTAACCATTTGGTGCGGCAGTGAAAGGGTTAAAAAAGAAATCTTGAAATAGCTAAAAGTGATGTTGTAATTTTACAACAGATAAATAAATACTTGAAAATGAAAAGAAAGCACCAGTAGGAGCCGGTAAATATTCTATATGTGTACGGATTCATAAGAGGAAGTTACACAGTAAGTTCCGGGTGATTACACTGAACAACACAGGCTGTGTTCTAAAAGTGTGTTACCATGTATTCTATTCTGATCTATGTAGCAGACTGTGGTTATATTCAGCGCATCAGTCGTGGTCGTCAGTGAATCCATGCATCATGAACATATCATTCAGTCATGGTCTGGACTGTGTGTGGTCGTTAAAGGGACTCTATGTAGAACATATCATTCAGTCATGGTCTGGACTGTGTGTGGTCGTTAAAGGGACTCTATGTAGAACATATCATTCAGTCATGGTCTGGACTGTGTGTGGTCGTTAAAGGGAGCGCTCTCTGATCTTACTTTGCTACAAAAATTATATCGTGGACTTCTTCAATGTTGCAAGTGTCTCTCGCAGTGGCTTCCGAAGTCATTCCCCTACGGCATTCCACTGTCAAACATCTCTCCCCAAACAAGAAGTAAACTTGTGTTCTTTCCGCTTAACATACCGAATAAATAATATGAAATTATTGTCGTCGTCGTCACCATATTCGTCGTCTCTTTTATAAATAAGTAAAATTCAACGGCATAGCCGCATTTTTCCTTTCAAACTAATTTGGTTGCGGATTTGGTGCAAATGTTTTGCTCTCTTGGGCCGAGGGGTTCAGCAGGCTGTGAGGTACAGGCGCAGAGAGACAGCTCTGCGTCGGAGGAGTGAGAGTGTGAAAGTGAGCGTGAACGTGTGGAATGCACACACTCACTTTAAACATTCACTCACTTTAAAACACTTAAACACTTTTTATAAACATTACACCATATTTCATCTATATATTCCCAAACGAATTGCTTCTACTGTACCTCTTCTACCTCATTTTTGCATTTAGCATTTTGTTCGTCTTGTATATCGTATATTTTAGTGTTTGGTCTAGGGCTGACCCCTATTAGTCGATTAGTCTGTAGTCGACTGTCAACCTCTTTTATAAAAATAATATATATTTATAAAAAAAAAAAAAAAAAAATAATTGTATCATTCTTTCCAAAAGAAAAGAGGCCTAGAAGCGTGGCTAACACTAATGGCACGCATACCAGAGGCTAACTGCCTACGAAAACAGGCACAGAGGCACTGAAAGAGGATTTCACCCATCTAATGAACACACTAGACTAGACAAATATCAAGATGTATCCATCAGTGGACCAATTGCATGCTTTTGCAGAGGACAAGAAGCCTTCAGTCGACTCCTTCAGACATTAAGCACCCCCACAGCCCAAATGGAATGATAAAAAAAATAAAAATATTATACTCGTTTTTTTTAGTTTTTTTGTCGACGACTAACGGCAAATTTTGGCCAATCATAGTCGACTATACTATAGTCGGGGACAGCCCTAGTTTGGTCTTTATTTTTTTTACTTGTTTTTACTGTATGAAGCACATTCTCAGGAGGCTCGTACAAAACCAAGCATTTCACTATAATGTACACGTACCTTATATGTCACAAATAAAAACAAAACTTGAACATGAATTTGTCCGAGGTGCGGTCTGCAGATCCACAGGGGTCGTATGGGGGGAGGGGGAGGGGGAGGGTGTTCCAAGATTCAAGATGAAACAACAGTTGAATTGATGTTATAATTTAACACACTTGAGACTGTTAAACCTTGTACTGAAACCACAGCCAGGCTGTCACCTCTCAACAGTGGCTCGGGAGGTAGAGCGGTCGTCTGCTAAACAGAAGGTACCCGGTTCGATTCCCACTACTCCCGGCGGGCGGTGTGTCAAAGTGTCCTTGAGCAAGACACTTAACCCTCTAACTGCTCCCGATGAGCAGGTTGGCACCTTGCGTGGTCGCCTGTGTGTGAATGGGTGAATGTGAGGAACCAATTGTAAAGCGATTTGGATAAAAATGCGGACGCCAGGGTGGCGCACCACGTAACGCACTGCAGTGCCACGCCGCCGTCCCGGGTTCGACTCCCGGAACCCGGCGACCTTTGCCGCATGTCCTCCCCCCATATCTTCTCCCATCCTTCCTCTCTGTCGCGCTTGTCCAATAAAACCGATTTTTTTATTTTTATTTTTATTTTTTTATTATCTTTATTATCTTTCCCGATTTTTTCTCCCATCCCACCCTTCCTGGTTGTTGCGTACTTCCCCCTACTGTTGGTCCGGGAGACCGGAGACTGTCACATGCTTTCCTCCGACGCATGTGCAGCCTGGGGCAGGCCAACCTGGCCGCGCAGGTTCTCACCGGGGAGAGTTCCAACCCTTGCTGAGCAGGCGCCCCGACCGAACTGTAGGGGTCGCTGTCCACAACGCCCAGGACCCACCCTTCAGCTTTCCCACCCCCTGATACAGCCAATTGTATCAGTGTGAGAGGCCAGCCAAGCTGATAGCAACGCCGGGAGCTGGATTCGAACAGGCGAATCCAGTGTCTCCCGGTGTTGGTGACGAACGTAATCTCCGTGCGCCACCTGCCCCCCCCCAAAAAAGTTTTCTTAAAAACAATGTTAATTTAAAAAATGCTATATGAATGCAGCCATTTAGGTATAATTTCACTCACTTGAGACTGTTAAACCTGAGACGCCTCGAGGGCCCAGAAACCACATTCGGGCTGTCGGCTCTCGACTTTCCATCAGCATTTAATACTATTCATCCACACCGGCCTGAAGAGACACCGCTTTAAATTAGACCGCGGCATTATTGGCTGGATAATGGAGTTTCTCTTTTAACAAACCTCTCCCCTGCCAGCTCGTCTCATCATCAACTATAGATCTCTGTGTTCCTTCTCATCTCCTGTGTATTTTATAATACAAGCGACTGCCGCGGCCAACATGACAGCATTTAACATTGTTAAATTTGCAGATGCTTCCATCATTGTCACGACTCCTCTGGCTGAGGACTTTGTTGGACGTTGTGACTCATCTTTCCTACAGCTGAGTGTCCGTGAGGCAAGAGGACACGGTGATTGGCTTTCAGGACATCCCCGCCTGAACCCAAGAACCAGGTCCATAGGGAGGTGTAGTCTGACGTCACTTTGGACCGCCCGCGCGGTCCACTCGTATAGGGATTTATCATTGGGAAAATGGATGCACAAAATTAGTTCCCCTCTATCACTAACATTATTATTATTATTTTTTATCCACTTTTTCTCCTTATTTTCTATTTTTCTCCCATCCCAATTTCGCCTCGCCAATTCTCCCTTCAATTCTCCCCTCCCCTGTCTTGAACGTTGCTAGACTATGCCTCCCACTGGTCGGCTGCAGTGAGGACCAAGCCTTGCATCACGTGTCCCCTCCGGTACACGAGGAGGCAGCTGTTGCATCTTTTCACCTGAACAGCGCGATCTCTCAGCGGCGAGGAGTAACGCGTGGGAGGCTCACGCTGCCCCCGTTATTTCCTGATTCTGCTGTACAGGCGCACCAACCGACCTGTAGGAGTCGCTGTCCACAACGTCCAATCCCCACCCACCGGCTTTCCCACCCCCTAATACTGCCAATTGTGTTAGTATGACGACCGGCCAAGCCGGTAGCAACGCCGAGAGCTGGGCTCGATACCAGCATATCCTGCGTTAGTGGCGAGCGCCTTGCCCACTGCGCCACTCAGCCGCCTCACTAACATTATTTTTTTAAGCATTTTTGGTTGAAATCAAATTCCGTGATTTTTTTTTACAATTAATTGCAAATATTTTCATGTTGAGCTATAGATTGTGGATGAATACGCACAGAAAGGTACACCATGCAAATGTTCATGCTTTATTTGTTTTAAACGAGACGATTTAGAAACGGGCAATGGGGAAATACATAGCGTTTTCAAGATGGTGGGCCGGCCAGAAACGGCAATGACGTAACCACTACACCTCCCTATTGAGCTGGTGTCACGAGCTACAGGCGGTACCTGGGCGTCACGACGACGGGCTCCATTTTGAAGACAAGACTGACATCGCCTTGTTCGATAACGTTTTTTTGTTCTCCCTGTGCTCGCAAGGGTCCCCCCCCCCCCCCCCCCCCCCCCCCCAATAAGATGAACCCAATGGAAAAACATGCAGAACAGATCACTATAGCGCTGTCGCGTCCCTGACGAAGATGGACAGGAGCACGACGAGATGGGAAAAGTGCAGAGAGACATTTCATCGGCGACTCGGTGCATGTGTCCGTGTGTGTGTTCCTGTGTGTCGCCCATTTCGCATGCGTCTGTGTTAATCTGCATGACAAATAAAGACTTCCTTAATAATCCGAGAGTGTTGAATATGAAAGAACAGTCTAATCTTACTTCTGACCTGATATTACGCGTACAATTTGCTCGACTAAATAGGTAGCCAGATGGCGTCCCTTGCAGAGGGCAGGAATCTGGGAGGCCACCGGTTGTGTTGAACTTTAGGCGCCAGGAGGAAGGGTAAGATAACCAGAGGAGAAGGTGATAACAAGAGTAATATTATGCCAGAGAGAGAGATAGGATCTTCGTTTCCTCTGTATTCACCTTCTTAGGGATGGTAGCTACTAAGCCTGTCCCCGACTAAGGATTTGTATAGTTGACTTTGATTGGCAGACATTTGCCGATAGTCAACTACCCCCCCCCCCCTCCTGAATGCAAAAAAGAAAGAAAATTACATTAAAATTATCATTCCATTTGGGCTGTGGGGGTGCTTAATGTCTGAAGGAGTCGACTGAAGGCTTCTTGTTCTCTGCGAAAGCATGCAATTGGTCCACTGATGGATACATCTTGATAATATTGTCTAGTGTGTGAAATCCT